>NC_051217.1:33895043-34125043 GCF_015220715.1 Pygocentrus nattereri | reverse complement strand
AGTGTTGAATTAACAATGATCTTGAATGAACATATCTGGTGTTCATTAAGTCCAGCCGAGTCACAAATGAACACTGTAAGATATAATTCAGCACTGGGGATTTTTCTGTGGATGTGTGTAAGTGTCCAAGTGTTCTCAGAGATGGATCCTCTTGTGTATATTAAGTAATGCAGGCTAGCCAACACGCTTATCTAAAGTTCATTGCACTCCACTGCCCCATCTGACAGACCTCACAGAGCCTACTGCCTACTCTGTCTGTGCCTCTTTATGTACCTTCTATTCTCTCATGAATACACCCTGAGCTTCACATATTACACAATACATTGGCTATAAAGCTGAGGTATAGGCCAGCATGCATAAAAAAGCTTGCATGCATTTTGTATTCTCTGTATACAGCTGTGTACAGTCTATTGTAGGGCTGGGAAACCTGGCAATCACATCAGTTGTCATATTGACTGAATATTATAATACCAAAATATAATATTAAAAAAATTAATTAATAAATCTAAAAAAGCAACACACTAATTAATTGAGGCATGCAAGTAAATACATCTAGCTCAAGGATAAATATATACTGTGCAATCTAGCCTTATAAACCAACCTATAAATGGAAGATGTTCCCGTGTTATTTATTTATTTATTTATTTATAGCTATATTACCCAGCCTGTTGCTATGTATTCTAGACACCAGATAACTAAATCTTTCACTTCTTTCAGGGGAGAAGCATAAACCTTCCTGCATTTTAATGTACACTCTAATGGCTTGATACATTTGTAACAGCTTAGTTGCCCAGAAGCACCACATGTTAAGACTGATTACATTAATTATTACAGAATTCCCTGAGAACATCACCATCAGCAGTGAAAGGAAGGCTGTGCATCTTTTACAGCAAAAACACTAAAGCGCTTTGTGTACTGTAGACTAAGCCTGAGCGATATCTAAAATCATTAATCATATTTTCTCACTTAAAAGTGGATTATATCCCCCTACGCCAAAGCACCCCACTCAATTGTGTGTGTCTAGTCATCTGCAGTGTCTGAAACATGGACAGTCGAGTGAGATCCTAAACTAAAATGTAGGCATTTTTCAGCTATGTGACTAAGTAAGTTTGGATGCTGTGCAAAATGTACTGTAAATAAAAAACAAAATAATGTGCAAATCATTTAAACCCTGTGCTTAATTGAAAATAGCACAAAGACAACAAATCAAAGGTTGAAACATCAAATTCAAAATGGGCATATATTTAAAAAAAAACAATACAGTTTCTCAGATTCAACATTTGATATCTTGCTTTTGTAGTGTTTTCCTTTAAAAATATGGTTTACATGATTTGCACATCGTTGCATCCTGTTTTTATTTACATGATGAGCAGCAGAACTGCTCCAGCGTGATTATTCTGTATAAGTAAAACTACTTTTTAGAAATAATTTTATTTCTTGTTCTGTTCTTCTGCCCTTGTTTCCACAAAGCCACACCTGTGCTCACACCATTTTACAATATATTCTGCTGTGATTAAATGAAAAATAAAAATGTAGTATGGTGTACAAAGCAAGCCTAATCATTAAAACCATACAACCACTTAGAGAATTGTATAAGCCTATTGCAGAATGGCATTATTGTTGATAGAAATTCCCATCACACAATACGCAATGTATCTGCCGTCCCACGTCCTCTGCGGATGAAAGAGGAGGAGTGAAAGAGGTAGAGAGTTGAGGAAGACGTTGCCTTGGCTTTGAAGTGGTAAATAACAGACTTAAATTGAAGGCTCCACTGCTGAATCATTAAGTCTCTGAGAGTCTGCCATAAGCTGTAACAGTGATGTGGAAAGGTAACGTCTGCCTTTCTGCTAATTGTTTTAAAGGCAAAATTAATTTAAGGCCCTTTATTAGAGAAGGAGTTAAAAAAAAAGGAAGAAAAAAGTGATGCAATGTTCGTTTGCGGAGGGGTGAACCCACACAGCTTGCCTCTCTTTGAATTCTCCATTAATTAAAAGAGTTAGATCAAGTATAATCTCTCCCTTGGGAGAAGAGATTAAAGAGGCTTGGGCGTCTGATCACGGCGCCACTGACTGCGGCTCGCTGACCGTAAGGGCCTTAGACCTCAGCTAGGTCTCCATTCAGGAGGAAGTGCACTTGTGATGACTGAACACTGGTAAATGCTTCGTCTGGACTCGGCATACACAGCGTGTTCTTAAAGGAAGGCAGATCAGCGCTGTTACTAAGATGTTCATTGTAATTCAGGCTATCAGCTGGTATTACAAAATGACTCCATGTTTGCTGATATATGCATAATTTGTTAAACTATGTTTAACTAATTTTGAAACAATATGGTCCAATTACACTGGTCATAATAATAATTTTAGGCTGTTAATTTTTACCTTTAAACATATGGTTTACATGATTTGCATTTCATTGCATCCTGTTTTTATTTACATTCTGCAGAGTGTCCCAACTTTTTTTGGAAATGGGGTTGCAATTTGGCATCATAGTATCTAAGACATATCTAAGACAGATACTGTGCCTTAGAGGAATAAAATAATACATGAAACAGACCTGCACTAGAAATCATTTTGCGAGGCTGTTTACTATAATTTAAGGTAATTACTAATATTAGAAAATGACTCCATATTTTCTGAAATGAATGAAGTGTGCTTTAAACGATATGAAGCAATTACACTGGCACCTAATCATTTCTGCTAGCCTCTACTAAGACAGTGACTTTCAAAAAATGCCTGTTTCCAATTTTTAATTGGAAAACAATTAACAATTAAACTCTTTTCTTTTAATAATTTCTCTTTTTTGTATCATAAGCTCCCCTTATAAGCTACCCTTATCATACGATGCTCCCTCCAACCCCCACCCCTTGAATTTTGCTCTCTTGGGCTTCTGCCTACTGATGATTGCAGTAACGCCAGCGCTCAAACTCGCAACCGATCAAAGGACCTATGCTGAGATTCACACCTCGGTTACATTTTATTACCCTGTTACCCTGATTATACACATCAAACACAAGCCCTTGGTGACCTGAATGCTCTCAATGTTTCTCAGAAGCTATTGCAGTGCATCCACAATGAAGGCAGCATGGTGTTCCTTTTGTATAGTGATAGTAAAATCTCGAACACACAGAAAGCTTCGGTTTAAATGCTGATTTATTTTATTATCCACAATTCAGACATGCATGAGGCCCGACTACTCTGAAAGCAGACTGAATAAATTCATACACTTATTAAGATGGGAATAAAATAATACAGGAAACAGACCTGCACAAGAAATCATTTTCCAAGGCTGTTTACTATGATTAAGGCAATTACTAATATTAGAAAATGACTCCATATTTTCTGAAATAAATGAAGTGTGCTTTAAACAATTTGAAGCAATTACACTGGCACCTAATCATATTTGCTAGTCTGTTAATTTTACTCTACAAAGTAGTAATAAATGAAACCTATGGCTTCAAGAAGACTAATGAAAATAGGTGATGAGCTGTTTGGCTATTATCAAGTCCAAACAGAAAATCAACAAAGCAGAAATGAAGGAGTTATGGTTTCCTTGACTAATGCACAGCAGGGCCAAAGGAAGATTCATTACTTTCATCAAGTCTCATGCAAACACCTTTTTTTGGTGAATCATTGTTTGGCTGGATTACAAAAGAACATTCTCTTATTTCAGGAGTGTGGCATACTAATCTAATATTGCTGTCACAGAAATCACCATGCGCCTCATGTTATCTCCAAACACTCCAGACACCACACGTGTGCCTGCACAAAGACAGAAAAAGTAGCTGAGGGGTCAGCAAACCTGGCTCTGACTCAAGAAACCATGGGAACAGTACCAGCTGATGGCTACTACAGCCATGTCCTTGACCTCAGCACACAAAGCTGCTTCGGAAAGACTCTTCTTGTGGTCAATGGACAAACAAAAATAGCAAATATAAGCAATGGAAGATGCAAAATTTCTAGATTTTTAACTCAGATTGTACTATTCTCTAGCACTTGCATTGTATAGTTCCAGTGAGTCAGAGGTGCACCAAATATCACTTGGACAGTCACTGTAATACAGGCATTGCACAAGTGTGAAATATGCAAATAAGCCTCTAATTAAACACTCAATGCTTGGCTGTGTGCTGTGGTCATCCTGACCAATCACAGACATTCTTTGGGTGCTGGGCTGAGTCAAAGCATTCACATAAATTTAGTCAGAAAGCAGGTAGGCCAGTTTTAATCATATCACAACAAGGCTTCACTAATGTATTTTCAACATATTGGAAGGTATACTGCAACTTATTGTGTTCATATTAAATGCTCAACTACATTAATTTCACCTCTTAAACACTAATTTCCCATTACTAATGCAGTAATTAGCTCCATTTGAAAGAGGTTTATCTAAATACAATTTATGAGACCTTTTTAATTTTTACATATTGCAATACTTATCACAAAAAGCCAAAAATGTTGCAATATTTTCCATAGAGATGCATCAATATGGGAACTGTGGCTTGATCCTGATGTTTTTTTTCATGTACCTATTTGTCAATGCCGATATTCTGAGCTGTATTAACTCAAAGGACTTTCGGCACCGCAGCCCAGGGCCCCACAACGTTCACTGAAAAACCTAATAATGGTAAAGGGAACTGACAAGCCTGCTTATGCTGATAGAGATTTGTCCCTCTGCATTATCTGTGGTTTCGCAGGTCGTTCTGTTATACACAGCATGGCATATTATTTCATGTGATTACAATGAGCATCTTACTCAGCTTACAACTTCAAGAATACATTGGTTGAAACACAAAGTCAAATACAAGAAAATGTATTTAAGGTAAAAAGTAAAAGGTAAAGGCATGTTTAAGGTAATTATTAAGCATTAAATGTTAACAACAAGCTCCTCCCAGTCTGCCAGGCATATATTGCTAAATATATTGCTGTTGTCGGATCAAAACCTCGTATCTCCGAAAGGATAACTTTACAGGAGAAGGAAAAAACATGCTCTACTTTTAATCTAAGTCTAAGGAACCAGACTTTTTTTCCAAGCAAATTTGGGTCATTTCTGTTGGTCCTTTCATCATGAAATTTATGCACAATATATAGCACCATAGGCTTTTCAAATTATATCAAAAACTGAAACCTGGAGATCCAAGGTTTTCTTCCGACAGCAGCGATATCTTTGTTTAATACTGATGTGAGAATGTTAAATGCATTCAAAATCATGTGTAACCTTTGATTTTTATCCATTTTTACACCTGATATTTTTACATTATCTGGTTGCAAATGTGAAACTTTGAGACTTTACATGTGCGACTGTGCGCATTGTTAACAGCGTCCCTAAAGAGGCTCAACCAGCTAGTAGATGTCTGATTAAAATGAATGAAATTGAATTAACTAATAAAAAAATAAAATCAATGAAATATTGTTCTGTGTGATTCAAATAAAAAAATGAAGGCCCAAATATATTTTTTTCTATATTATTTTACAAGTATTTCACTTGCTTATATGCCTGTACTGATATGCTTACATGCATTAAGCCTTATCTTTGTATATACGCCTGTACTGATAACATTCCATTCTCACTGTTTATCCCTAATTTTCCCCAATAAAATTTTCCCTACAGCAAGGGAAGTTGGGTACATATGAGTGAACAGACAAAGTGATATATCTGAAAGGTGCCTCAAATAAACGTAAACAGATTTAAGAAGTTGGACATTATTACATCCAATGTTCTCAGTGGTAAACTGGATTACATTAACTGGAAGAATGTTAGCATTTTGGTCACATATTTCTCCTGAGCTTTAGCAGATCTACACCTTAAAGTGGTGACTGGCACTGAGACTCCACTCTTCAAATGCCCAAGTGGATCTAAGTCTTCTCTATGAATCTTTTTCTGTGTGTATATAGAATAGACAGTCTTTTTCTGTGCATGCAGTATTGAGGTCTATGTGACTGTCTCTGTGTCAAGGCAACAGCCAGATATTCTTTTTGAGGGGTGTCTGGATCGCACTGCGCTCACAGAGTCAAGCTTTAGACTGCGGAACAAAGCCTGAGACAGTTTGTATCAGTTTCTGCAACTGAACCGTGTACAATGCAGGCAGAAATACAAAAGGCTAGTCAGATGCCGCTGGGAACTCAGCGTTCATTCAAAGTCATGGCTGTTATAGGAATAGTTGGGCCAAAAATCAACTCTACAATTTTCCTCTTGCCCCAAATGTAGCCAACCAGATAAAATACACTTTGTGTCCTTTAGCTGCATGCTATAGCTAACAATTAATAAAAGCTTATCAGGTACTCAACAGCAGTGTGCAAACTGCATGTCTAAATCATCACACATCAATCTCAAAAATGTGTCAAGTAATCAAAAGTACAGCTTTTATTCAAGCATTTGGTCCATTTACATTACATGTTGCAGTATAATATCACGTAATAATTGTTACTTGCCTTTGTGCTTTCCTGACACATGGAGACCACCAATGGTTCTAAAACACACTTTGTCATATTCTTCATAACTTTCGTATTTCATGAGCTACATTCAAAAGGTGGGTGTCGTATGAGGCTGTCTTCTTTTCTGTCAAATAGACAAGTGATGTAATTTTTAAACTTTATAATAAAAGAAGCTGAACACTCGTTTATTTATTTTTTTTTTTTGGTCTACTGAAAGTTTTCCACAAATCTGGGCTATAAACTATAAACAGATGGCGTCTCTCCAGTGATCTGCTCTGTAAAAATTATTTTAATAAAATAATACAAAGAGCGTCTAAGATTTTTGGCTTGTAGCAGTAAATTGTAAGCATATAGCAATATGTGTAGATCATAAAACACATGTTCTGTTAACTTGAGGGAAGCTTTTACAAATAATACATTCCCAAACAATAAAAAAATCAATTTATTTCATGCAGTTACTGAATAATTTCCCTTATAATTTGGTCATAAAAATTCAGAGGGACAAACCAAAATACACCCTAGTCAATATTATGCCAAAATGTTTGGTTCCAATTAACCAGTGGCACAACTGTGTACCCTATTTTCAGGAGATCATGAGTTCGAGTCCCAGCAATGGTCACTGCTCAGATTAGTTTTCAACATATAATACTGACATATAAATATGAATGTATAACTTAAACTTAAATAATTAGTTATAAACTGTAAACAAGTGAATAAGTCAAAAATGAAGTTGTAATAACATTAATATCCCAAAATCTTGAGGTAGATACCTTGACAAAAATATTGTAAAAAGATAATTGGAGCATTTATACGCACATTTATTAAAGCAAGTTTTTCCAAACCTTTAAAAAATGTATGATGAAGTTACTATCCAACCATGTAATATGTAATTACATATATAATGACATAATTACAGCATTTATACAGATATCTAACATAACATTGTATAACTATACCTTAAATAAAGTAACACATTATTAAAGTTTTTCCAAACCTTTAAAAGATGTATGTTTAAAAAGTTACTATCAACCATGCAATATGTAATTACATGCACAATAGCATAATTGCATAATGAGTGTGATGATGGTGCAAGGCTTCAGGTCAGTAATTTGCACACTAAAACTGAAATAATGACAATAAAATCACCCACACTGTAAAAAGTGGTACAGGGGTTAATTAATATTTACTAAATAACGAATAGTAACCTCTACATAATAAAAAAAAGACTATGTTCAGTTAGAAATCAAACTGATGTGAATCCAATACATTTGAATGTTTTATGAATTGCATTTTGCGCAGTTTCGGTTGAATAAAATTAGCTGTGATATACTGAGTAGAATTCATGTTTTATCAGGAACAACAACAATGCAGAAAATCAATAGATTATACTGATTGGGAGGTCATTGGTTTTAATCACCTCACACTTCTGACCAACATATTCTGTGCTTCATGGACACCCATGACTACACATTTTAGGGCTTGCAGACCTCCAACTTCCCAAAGGTAAGACCTTTCTAATTATTGCTAGGAAACAAGTATGTTACTATGGCAGTTGCCCATTGTTTTAAGTTACTGCAGCTACCAAACACCATACATCCTGTGCTGTAAGTCAAATTTAAGCTAGCAGCTATGTAATGCATTTTAGTTTTGATTAGCATAGAAGCTCAGCCTGGACTTAAATTACAGATTTTGCTGTAAGACTATCTGATGTGTCGGCAAAAGACATACTGGAAGATTCCACTCATATTGAGGACAGCAGATTACACCTGTATTGAGATTCGAGCTGTCACCAACGTTTCTTCTCCTGATGTCCCTATTTTCAAACTTAACCACATCTTTTCTTCTTGCACTTACGTACATATTTCCTACATCTACCACCAGCATTTCTCAGGTATGGATGCAGCTTTTATTTACCTCTTTCTCTGGCATGTTGCTGTTTGTTTACACTCATTTTTCTACATTTGTAATCGTCTGATGAATCGTAAAGATGAATATGTATGTCTTTAATTGAGGTTTGTTGAAATTGAACAGTTTTGTGACGTTTTTAAATGTTTTCTTATGAAGGGTTCATATTGATTTAACCAAGAGTGTTTCTGCTTTCACTCAAATTACCAACACCTGTCTTGCACAACAACTAAGAAGCTGTGTAGTTTGTCCACTCTGCTTCTCGCTGATTACCAACTCCAGTATAAGGCAGAAAAATATCTATAAGCTATAAAAGCAGTATGTTCACTAGATTCGAGAGGCTTGAATGCTTAGACAAATGCAGTTAACCAATGTAAATGTGCCTGTATCTGTTTCAGTTGTTGAAGCTAGCCTTTTAAACCTTTACCAAATGTTTTATCTTTTACAGGCATCCACTGCTGCTTCTAGTTCTCAACTGATCAGGAATTGTCCCAGGTACTTTAATTTATAGTATCTTTATGGTGTTGCTCTTTGTATTATTATTACATATTATGCCAAATATTTTATTACATCTTTTAGCACAAGACATTGTCAATATAATTTATTTTAACATGTATTTGACTCACATAGACCTGACTAAATAGAAAAGTAAATACAAGGCAACATTAACTAATAAAGTGGCCAGTAACTGTACGCATATAATCAAGCACAGTGATGTGATTTAATTTGTATTTTTTGTTAACACCGTTGTAGCTGTTACCGGCTATTCCACTCAGTATGTCTGAATTGTGTGGAAGTTGTATATATTTTGCTTAGGCAGTTAACGCAATTGTTTTTAAAGGATTTCTGGTGTAATCGGTTAATTTATGCTTACTTGTGAGCTTTAAGAATTGTGAACTTTTCCAGACATGATACAGTTTGTAGTGTCTTAATATATGATAATGCATATATTACTTTCTTAGAACAGTAACAGATTATTGATTGATCAGCTGTGTTCACCTGTGTTGTACTTCTCCTCCTCTTTGCTTGAGACTAGCTGTACTTAGTACAACAAATATTCTTATGTTAGCTCAACTAAATATTTCAGTGCTGACAGATATCGGTCAGAAAAAAACGGTCATTTATGGAAGTTGACCAAACAAGATAAAGCCACGGGAAATTGGTATTCGATTTTTTTTCTTGTGCAAGCTCATTTTTTTATAGTGTAGGTGCACAAGGTGGCTGCCGGACTGTTTGTTGGCAGTTGTTAGGGTGTTTGTAGGTGATTGCAAGGGGGCACTTGAAGGCTGCTAGGCTGTTTCATGGTGCATACTAGGAGGTAACAATTGGCTGCTGGGGTGTTTGTAAGTTGTTGCTAAGGTTTCTGATTGGAGGCATCTGCGCATTTAGGCTACTGGTCGACAGAGGTGAAACAAATGCTGATAACGTCGTAGTGTTGAAATGTGTCCTTGTTTACTTTTCACTCCCAAACTCTATCAGTTATAAAAGTGACTTGCAGAACTGTATTGCTGAATGCTGGTCTCTCGTATATTTACTACATTGGAGGTCAGTTTAACAGCAGAAGCCCTTGCGTTTATCTTTGTGTACACATCATGCTCAAGCAAAGCATCCGTCTAACTTGTACTTGTTTTTGTTTTCTTGCTACAGAGAGGGTCATGCAGGTCCCTAGTGAACACCTGATGGACAATATGTGAGTCCTCATGAACTGGAGGCAGTGCACACTTTAAGTTCCAGGAATCATCCAACATCATGTCCGTGTGAGACTCTATCCTCTGTTGAGCACCTTCTTCAGTCAAGTCTGGACTCAGTGACTCATTATTCTTGATCAGCCTTTATATATATGGACATGCTGTGTTTTTGTCATCTCAACATAGCTTTGTGAGTATCCTGGACATTTTATTGAATCATCAATAAGTTCATCAATATAGTCTGTACCTTGGATTGTAATGGATGTTATTTGTTGTTTCCTTTGTAGTTTACCATTAGCAGTTGTTGACTGTTAAATCTGCTAATTGTAATTCCTTATGGGTTGTACTGTATTTTTTGCAATGAAATTCTGGAAACCACAGCTGCTGTAATTTACTGTAAAGTTGAACTTTGCAATAAAATGTGTCATATAGCTGTACTGTGTTTATCGCTGATACTGTAATTATGTTAATAGTATATCTGTTTTTAAATAATGTACTTACACAGATTTACAAAATATTTATATTTTATATTTATATAATAATACAGTAATTAACCATAAATAAACAACAGTTCTCAACAGAGAAATTTACAGTTGAGAAAGCATACTGTAATGACATACTTTTCCACTATATATTTTTTTACTGTAAAGATCTGGCAACCACAGCTGTAGAAAAGTCTAGTAAACATAAACCATTTTTCACCAGTTATTTAGTAAATGTAAATAAATTGTCCACAGATATTGAGTAAATATAAAGCAATTTTGCTCAAACACTTAGATATTTTAGTAGATATTACTAAATTTTCCTTGTTAAATTAATTTGTATTTACTCAATATTTGTGGGCTACATTAACTTATAATGCAGCATATTATTACTAAATACAGCACATGTTAACTTTTTTTTTGCTTTTAATAATTTTTACTTAATATTTTTGCTTAAATTTTCTTATTTAATGCATTTTAATTAAAGTTTAGGTAAGTAAAATCTATTAAATTATATTACGTGTCACTTTTTTTTTTTACTTTTTAAGTAACCATTAACCATATTTTACAGTGCACTGCACAAACTCTTTTAGTTTTTGTGTCAGATGGTTTGGCATTGGTACCTAACAGACATAAATTGAATAAGTGCTTATCATGATTCTGCCTTAAAATCATATTTAATTAATCCAAATGTGAATGTATGAATCCTTAATCATCATTTCAATGCTAGAAACAGATTAAGATGGTCAGCATGTGTGGAATGGATTTATATATAGCTGTCTAAGTGCACAAAGAATCCGGTCCTATGCCTGCAGCATCTCACTTGCTGGTATGACACCGTGATTCATTGATGACTAATGCTATCCTGCTATTCCTGGCGTTCCATAAGACTTTCATTTAGAGTCTGTGGGAGGAGAGGGTAACTGGACTGGATGAAGATGAAGAAATGTAATTGCACTGTGAGTTTATGGTAAATGGAAAGAAGCCCTATCTGTTACAAAAAATGATGTATACCCGCAGCCATGGGAGGGAGGTGCAAAAGAAAACAAATGAGGAGATATTTGTGCTGAAATTAAAGTGGGAAGTCTGTGTGAGGGGCGATCTGTCTTTGGGGAGAAAAAAAAAACTGAACTGACTGTTGCCCCTGCTGTTCCTCATCTTAAAACTACCTAATAATTTGTGAGGCAGACACGGCAACAGGCAGTGCTCCAACCGTTAACCTTTTAATGACAAAAGAAATAAAGCCATTGTTTCTGAATGTTAATCCTCTCTTCTGTGTAAATAATGCCATTTCTCAGTGCCTCAATGTTGCGTTTGTTTTGATATGCAGAGTTGTTCCCTCAGCATGAAAGGCACTTTTGTCTCATTGTCTCATCCTGCTTACATGGGTAGCAATGCAGGTAACACAGCACACTCTTTTCAAGGCACCAATTCAATAAACAGTGCTGCTAACTAATAACAGCTTTTATGCAAACATCACTATCCATCACTTTCTGTGCTTTCATTTTACATTTACATTTACAGCATTTAGCATATGCTCTTTTCCCAGAGCGACTTACAAGAAGTGCTTTGTTTATCTAGAGAAAGTATCAGTATCACTCAGTGGTGATGCCAGTTTGAGTATTTAGTGTAGTCTCATCTTCAGAGCCTGACCAAATCGGCTGTCGGTCAATTGTGATCTTAAAAGTATTTAAGATAAGTTTTAAGATAAGTAAGAGGTAAAAACGTTCAAATTGCTTGAGCATCAAACACGCTGCTTAGCAACGGCGTCTTAACGGAGTGATACAGTGTAAAAATAAGTTGTGTTATGGTGAAATAACTGCTTCTCTACCAATCAGCTTGCGTGGCCGGAAATAACTGTTGTATAATTGCACTTAAAGACATTCAGGCCTTTTGTTTTGTTCTTCATCTTGTCTTGGAGCTGCTTGTCCAAAAGCAGATCAAACTGAACCGTGAGCAAAAGCACTCAAAGCTTTTGCACAGCTTTCACTTTTCCAAAGTGGAAAGTATCCTGAACAAAGTCTCAGGTGTACTTCATGAAGTGCCCAGTCGGTGTACGTAAGGGTACTCCGCAGGGAAAATTCAACTTAAGGCCACCTGCCTGTTAGCTGGCGTTGTCTTGTCATGTGCACAGTACATGGATGTTCGGTTGCTTCTGATTGCTCTAACTCATCACATTTCCACACTAAAAACTTGTTGACATTATTTTTATTGTTTATCATTATCATGATGACATTATTGATAATGAAGTTATTGAAATTAAAGCTCTTGCTTTTGAAGACTGCACTACTGCAAACAGTGATTTCAATAAAAAAAAAGATCGTTCAGCCCTAATGTGAATGTTCCAATCATGCTAATCACACATGCTAATCTTTTTTCCTTTGACCAACTTCTCAGGACAGATTTCGTTGAGCTAAAGAGGCAAAGTCTCTTCGTATATCACCAAAAGTATATTAGGTGAGATGTGGTTGAATAGCAGGATGCAAT
Source organism: Pygocentrus nattereri (assembly GCF_015220715.1). Taxonomy (NCBI): domain Eukaryota; kingdom Metazoa; phylum Chordata; class Actinopteri; order Characiformes; family Serrasalmidae; genus Pygocentrus; species Pygocentrus nattereri. The sequence goes on along the minus strand of NC_051217.1, from coordinate 34,112,053 downwards.
GCAGAAAATAAATAGAAGATTCACTTGCAGCAACATTCACAGACAATAAATACAACACAATTACTGATCACTCAGTTCCACTAACTGATCAGTGCCCTCATGTTAGATCAAGCATGTCCAGTTGTTTGTTTCCCAGCTGGACATCAAAAAGATTCTCTTAGAAATTCAAAGAGAAGAACAAAGAAAAGCTTTGCATTGCAACCTGGGCTCTGTTTCTCAAACGCATTGCATCAGAAAGATCATTCTGTTAGAGGCTATAACAGAGCTCAAAGTGAAGCATCTCTAACCATGACAGTAGCCTTTGAGAAAATATCACGAAGCATAAAGTAACCACACTCTTAAATAAATGTAATATACTCTCAAGTAAAGGTGCCGAAATGGTCCGTTGGATTAATGCCATAGAAGAAAACCAACTTACTGCTCTTTGTTTTATTATGGTACTTTTTCCCCCACTGGATCATACAGTGTATACTGGAATAGATCACTTGTGCTTTTGGGACTGACTGACTGTATGTATAGTTCTAGTATAGTATTTATTCAAACATAGAAAATTAAAAACTAGCATATATACATATATTAGTAACCACCTGGGATATCTGCTAAATGCTGTAAATGGATATCTTAACAATGGCTTGGCCAATCTTAAGCAACCAACTGGGATACAAAGTAATGGCCTTGCAACACTTTAGCAACCACTTGGGATTTCATAGCAACAGCCTAGCAACACCTTAGTTCCTACTTAGTTCCTTGGGATTTCACAGCAACAGCCAAGCCACTTCTTAGCAACCACTTGGATACCATAGCAATGGCCTTGCAATACTTTAGCAACCACTTGGAATTTCACAGCAACACCTTAGCCACTCTTTAGCAAGCATTTGGGATACCAAAGCAATGGCCTAGCAACACCTTAGCAACCACTTGGGATTATATAGCAACAGCCTAGCCACTCATTAGCAACCACTTGGGATACTTCACCAAAGACCATGCAACACCTTAGCTACTGTGGGATAGCAGCAAAACATTAGCAATCACCTGGGATTTAATTAATTTGTTCATGAACTTTCCCCTTCTAGCTCGGTTGAGTTTTTAAAATTAATTTTATTTTTATTACTCATTTTTTTAAGAACCATCAATTAAATGTTTCTTTAAGAAACCAAAAGTGGTTCTCCTGTCTTCTATGGCACTCCAAATTATCCATTTTGGCAAATATTTTTAATAGTGCACTAGTCTGATATACTAAGTCTTCCTCTGCACAGTCTTTACTTTTATTCCTTCATAAACCTGCAGACTTCACTTGAATGGAGAATTATACCCACTCAGGTAAAATCTCAAGGTCTGCAGCAGCATTTTGCTCATGTGCATGTGGAAGAGGTTTATATTTTAATGGCAGGTATAAAGAGCTTGGCAATCAGAAGCAGCACAGTCCTGATTATAATTACAGGTTTCATGCGCACTTAGTACTGCGCCTCAAAGATCTCATGGAACAGCATTTCCTTCAGTGATACAGAGGACTGGAGAAGCGCTCTGGAGCAAGAGCGTAAGTCCATACCTGTTGCCCTTTTGCACTGGTCTGAGGCAAGATCAGGACTTTCTCTTAAAGTATAGTCATTAAAAAGCATTTTTTCATATTGCACTGGTCCAAGATCAGCAAGAAAGGGCAGCTTAAGCCCAGGGAGAAAAGTAGCAGGTCATGAACTGATTCATGGCTGACTCAGACTGTTAGAGAACGAGGCAAAATCTGACTCGCCTAGAGTGATTATCATTTTAAAGACCACAAATTTGAGTGCAATGCAATAATGTAGTTAGACGAGTTCTATTTCATGACATAACTCCAAAGGCAAAGCTTCTGCTGTAAATATAGTATTAGAAAGAAAAAGACTGCACTCAGCATCTCCACTAATGCACATCTTGCACAACACTAATTGCTTTTAAAAGTGTCAACAAAACTAGAGGCTATATGGCCGCTGCTAATGACTTAAGGACCTCGTCTATTGCATCGACTCTATTATTATACCATCTCCTCAAAATCTCTTCCCGTTTACAGTCCCCTCTGGTCAGCATCCTCCACTATCTGTAATTCAAGCTGGGGATATTGATATTTTCTCCAATAGTCAAGGCGCACTGTCCACTCATAGCCCTCATATAAAAAGTGAAGACTTCAATAATGTGTGTGGTCATTTGTAAAGGGAACTGCAAGAGCTTGAAGCCTTCAGTAAACAGCTAGTGCTGTGGATAATGAAAGCATAGTCTGTTGTCTTTCACTTGTGGCTCATGAAACTATGTGGAATATTTTTGACAAATTTAAACACATTTATTACAATTTGAATGTGTCAGCTTTGTTTCTGTACAATACCAGTTATTCTTTTGGTACCATACTGGTGGTGCACCTAAACAAAAATCATTGGTTGATACTGAAAATCAGAACATGCTGGGCCGAAAACTGAATCTGAAACTTTATCTCATTTCTAACTATTGTTAGAAACTATTGCTATTGTTATTTCTAAAAATTGTGAGCACTTGTAATGTTTACAGCACCAGTGGTAAACACTCAAGAAACTTCCATATAGTCCTGGTACAGCATCCAATGTTCTCGACAACAAAGTATGGCTGGTCATCCAAGGAAAAATATTCCATTACCTTCCGTTATACTCCTCAGTGTGGCAACGCTGTTTATCAACTTTTCATCATTTTACGATCCGTGACTACAGATGGCTTCGGCATGCTAGAGGGAACTTTCTGCTCCTGTCTGGTCCTGTTTCGCTCTACTCTGCATATTGAGCAGGACGCTGTGTTTTCAAACTGTAATGGAGAGGTTTGTGGGTGTTGCACCCCCTCTCAATACATGGCATGAACAGAGATTATAAATAGTTTTATTTAATGTTCCTTGCAAAAACTGTGAAATAGATCCACACAGCCAATGTGTAATCCATGTGCTGCTGTTTGAAAGTGACTGCACTGACCAGCGCTGGAAAGTGAAGGCAACGTAGAGTGTTGTTCAACATTGTTTCTCACGTCCATTAGTTTTCAACTAAAAACCATAAATTCCATTTTTCACCATTTTATTGGCTGAACAGGGGTGTCAAACCCAACCATTAAAAGGGCCATATTAAAAAATCTCACCAAGTCTGTGGGCTAGAGAAAAAAATGTTTTTTTTTTTCCTCTAATTTTAATTAATGCTATACTATAACCATTATTGGCCATTGTTTATCTGAGATATGCAAAAACTTTAACAATAAAATACAGACACTTGCAGTCAACCTTGAAATATTACATATTCACTTGAAATATGCAAAATTTAGCTTGGTCTTAAACCTGCCTATTTGCTTGAACTACACACCTGACATCCTGTCTATGCTGCAAGTTCATTAAGACTTGGGCTCAGTTTCTGAGCTGCTGAGCTGACATTAAGTGTTTAGTCTGGTTGAACTGCAACTGAAACGCATTTTGGTGACATGACTGGTGTGGAAATGTAGAATTGAGGTGTAACCGCTTTCCCATAGATTATTGTTGGTATTGGAGAGTTGGGGCACATTACTTTGCAGTGTATGCTGGGGACTGTACTTCAGCGCATTGTGAAACAGGCTAATATTAATAGAAAATTAAGACACCTTTGTGGGCCAGATAGGTTTGTGTGGCGGGCCTGATTTGACTCGTGGGTCTTGTGTTTTACACATGGGGGCTAGAATGTTGGTGGCTCTCTAACCAATACCCACACTGACACCTTTATTGTTGGCTGACACAGATATTAATCCATTATTAAGCCAACATTTTTTCTCTGATAACCTCTAAGCTTTAAAATGACCTTTTTTTATTGAAGCAGTTCACTTTAGATGATCATGATTAAACTGTCACTCTACTAGCCCACAGGACAAATAATATTAGATTTGTTACAGGATTGGATTAAATGAATATCTATATTTTTCCTCTGACACAGCATTTGCTGTCAATGTTGTCCAAATACTAATACCCACTGATGCTGATAAGCCATTGCTAGTTTTGAAGAAAGTAAACATCTTTTACACTTACTCGGTCTGAAGTTGGACTCAAAGTTGCCAAAACTGAACACAAATCAAATCCAAATATCATTCATTGCGTAACTGTCTATGCAATTAAATTTGCAATTAGATAATTACATTTTAATAGTACAAGAAAACAGATAAAATAAATAATGGCGAAATGCTTTGAATGACAGTGAATTCTAAGGTTCATAATACTAATAAGAACTTAGATTAATTAAAAAGCAGCCAATATCATCTAGGCCCATAAGCAACATGAGATTATTTTTATTTATTTATTTATTATTCATTTATTTTCCCCCTGCAATCTCATATTACTGTTGAGCAAAATATAACAATTATAAGGCTCCCCAAATTAGCATTTGAAGAGGATGCTGATTGAGCCATGATCTAGTGCTTTTGGATTCTGTGCAATTAGCTCTTCAAGAATGGGGTCAAATGCACTTAAAGGATTAGACTAATTTAGATCATTTCAACATTAATATAATAGGTTGGATAATCATTGCTGCTTTTGAGCAAACAGGAAATATTAGGAATAATCTGTAAAATCCTAATGATGGGCATGACGTCAGTTCGCAAGGTGCAGTACAGCGGATTGGGGCAGAACCTTACCAGCCTTGAAAAGACGCCATTAAGCGTTATCAGCCACAGGCTTCCAGTCCCATTACACCTGCTCTTCTGCAATATTCATGCCACTCACTCGCTCACACCCCTAACGACTCCATACGGCATTGTCGAGAGGGTGAAAAACATCACACATTATCAGCAAGACGATGAGGCACACAGGATGAGCACTGGTTGCCTGTGTTACCAGTAGAATACCTCATCATCCTGACTTGCACACAGTGGCCAAGTCCCCCCTCATTATCTGCATTAAAAACAAGCTGTCAGCTAACGTCCGGGGAGGTTGCTGACACAGTTTAGTAACTCTACATTGTATGCATTATGCATTTGCTCCCAAATCCCAAGGTATGTGGCATATCACACTGTCTTTTGATTACGGACACTGGAGGCCATTTGTCATTGGGTACCCTCTAAGCAACCTTTCAAATGAATACAGAGGATATTAAAAGCCTTTACATAAGGAGGCACTAAAAAACACACTTGTAAATTATGAAAAATTGTCTTTTTTGGTTGTTGTGACTGAGTATAATGTTTTACTGAAAATGAAAATGCACCAGTCTCTCGATCACCTCTCTGAAGTAGTCCACTTTGTTTCCAAGCAGCAGATATAAAGGAACGGCCAGTCTTTTAGGGTTATCCTTACTCAAATAGAGATACCAGAGCAACTGCCTTCCTTTTGTACCTCCTCAACTGCTGCAGGACCAATTGATACTGAAGCATAAATGACTATAATCATTTTCCAAATTCTAGTACCGTCTGACAGTTGGAGGCAAGAGTGTATGGCACAAATGACTTGATTAATTCAATGAGGACAAAGCTTCTTATTAGAAATTCCCACATGGGGTGATATTTATACCTCCAAGCAATAATGATGTCACTGAAATGAATAGATAGATAGATAGATAGATAGATAGATAGATAGATAGATAGATAGATAGATAGATAGATAGATAGATAGATAGATAGATAGATAGATAGATAGATAGATAGATAGATAGATAGATAGATAGATAGATAGATAGATATCATTTACAGCTTTTTGACACCAGTACTCTGACGTCGCAGACCTTGTCATTTGTTGTATCATGTCTGCCTAAGTGCTAAGTGCAGCCATTAGAATGATGTTTTTAATGTATATTTACAAATACATTTGAAAAAAAATGCTTATGCAAAGATTTTTAAACATTGCTAGAGCATAAACTGAGTGGTTCTTTATTACTCTTTCCATGGAAGACTGCTTAGTCAGTGACACCCTAAGGACAAAGCTTGGCTCGTGCCTAATGATTGTGCATGAGCAAAAACTTTTTTTTTTTTTACACTGTTTGAAAACACCAGCTGCCCTTTATGATGTCCTCTGGGAGAACACATGACCCAAGTGACCCCTGAATTTTCCTCACACTTCAATCAGCGCTCTCATATCACCAGAATACAAACTTAATGCACCTGTCTTGTTTGTCATAGGGCCATGATAGTATATAAGCCTGTGCTTTCAGACTAGAGGTAATGTATCTTTCTAGGTCTACTGTCTTCTGTGTGTATTATCGTTCCTGTGTATGACCATATTTTGCCTGTTTTTCAACTCTTCCTTTTGCCTGACCCTTTTTGAATTTACTGCCTTCTGTTATGTTTGTCTTTTTGTGTTGGATGTCTTTTTTGGATTTGACCTACGCCTGTTGGCCACAAATGTGGATTGTGATTCTAACAGTAAAGCCTCTTTTTCTCCTTTTAACCGCGAACGTCTTAATCCTTCTGGCACATTACACATATGATGCTGAACATGGAAAAAGCATAGAGAAATTCTGTATGATCCAAATAGGCCTGAAAGTCTTGTTATATGATTGCTCTTATAAATTATCCATTTCACAGATACAGGAATTTATTCAGACAGCAACTAAACACCAAAACATCACCTTCCATGTTCTCAGAAAAGGCCGCTGGATGTGACAAAATGTGACAAAACTTTGTACAGTACAACGATATAGGTAAGGACCGAGAATGTTCGAATATTCGAATGTTCCAGCATACATGAAGGTTTAAAAATCTAACAGTAAATCAGTAATTGCAATATGCAAATGAGCTTGTCTCTAACATTACACATTCTCATAAGAATCAGATGTCTGAATTCTGTGCTGCACCAGAGCGTAGAACTTTTACACTACGGTTGGGCAATACTATCATCTAATGTCAATGACAGACATCAGCTCCCCTTATTTCATTTAGATATTTTAATTGTATTTACACAGTCAGACACAGGCAGAGAACCATGAAGTAGTCCCTTTTCACAGCAATGTTTAATGAAGAAATCAGTGTTTCAATAACGTTTCGTGTATTTTCACCATGGTAGCTACCTATAATAGTATCAAACTAGCATGGTTAGCTTGGAACTATTTATATCTATTTTAAATACAGACATTTTTGCCCATAACATGCATGTAAGTAACAATATTTACTTTGTATGTCTCAGTTAAAGGCTTACATTTTTAGTCTGCCTTTTATAATTGTATTGTTAGAGTGTTAGCCAGCTAGCTTCCTGCTACTTGTCCAGCCTGCCAGTTATAAAGAGAATCTAACGTGTAAAAATGTTGAAGTGAGTCCATTACGAGCAAACCATGACATTCAACTGGCAAATTATCATCTGGTTGCATTGAACAGACACAGATTTCAACACTAACAACTGGGCTGTGATGGTGAAGCCACAGTCTCATGTCTGGTGAAGCTCTGTATTTATGCTTGTTGTATTGCTGTTCTTGCGGTAATTTCAGCCTCACTCGGCTGTACTGACTAACAGCACATTGTCACAGCATGCTTCAGAGACATTTAATCAGACAAAACAATAAATTTGTATGCTTGCCTTGACTTCGCTTCAAGCAGTAATGAATGACACTTCCACTCCCCAATATTTCAGCCATAATCATGACACACAGCAGTCATATGAAAAAGGTAGATAAGGCGGAAAGACAGAGGAAAGTTAAGAGCTTTGCATATCATATACAAGTCAAAACCTACAATACATCACTGCAGGCAAAAGCACACCACATATGATGATGACACTTCAGGTGAGAACAAACAGCATCGTCCTCCAGAAGAACAGGTGTATCTCCAAGCACTTCAATAATTATTTCATCGACAAATCAGACACATTCTACACACAGGAAGAAACGTGGAAAGACATGAAAATGGCCAAAAAAACACAAGCGGAACATGAATGAAAAATCTTACTTAGCATACAAAGTGTAGATGTAATCAACTTCGATATGACACACATCTGAGTAGATACTGCCACTACTGAAGAATGTCCTGCAAATGTCTCATGGAGAATGTTGATATGAAGAAAGTATAAAACCTAGTGCACTGTTTACACAGCATGGCACTTCAACGAGGTAATATCCAGTGTCTGGACTGGATCTGGTAGATTGAAATTAATCCTTCGATTGGCTGCCAGTAATTAGCATCAGTAAGAATGCAAACAAAAGGCTGCTGAACCACTGACCTACATACAATGGTATTCTGCAACCGGATGGATGGATAGATATTGTCGCTGCTTAGTACGATTAGGCAATGGAATGCAGTTAGCATCTACCAGAGGTGCAAATAATAGCAATAGTGTGAAACAGACAGCGCAAATGTGCAATATAGGCATAAATATGCTGTATCTATGAAATATATAACTATATGAACAATATATACACAATTATAAATATCTATGAATGATATATACACATAATACTGTAAAAGCCATATATAAGATATGTAAACCTTGGTTGAATTTGTATTATATTGCTGCTCTTTGCACAAAGTATGGTCAATATAAAAGGTGGGCAATATGACAATATTTTACCATTATCATAATAACTTATGTCACAATATGATTTCTTAGCATTTTCTTGATAGTCTTTTTTTAAAGAACACTGACCTACTGCATGTGGCATTATAAAGAGAGTATTAATTAGCCCTGTTTATCTAGAAACACTGAATAAAAAAATATAAATCAAAATACTCACAAGTTCTTTATTTTTTTTATTCATTTTGCCAAGATTGACAAAATTTTGTGATACACATCATGAATCTTCAAAAATTATTACATTTTTTGGTATACTACTATACTATACTGTATACTAGTCAGCCGTTTGCCAGCCTGATGGGAATGCATGCCCACCATCTCTATACCTATATGACTCTCAGTCTCCACCAAACAGACAGATTCTCTAACACACACTCACAATATATACCACTCTTTTTCACACCACAGCACATCTCTTATCGCAATCACACATATTCCTCATCTATAATTCAGCAGACCAAACCGATCTCATATTTAAATACAGTCTACAGTGAGCACAATGTACTTGTATTCAGTGCTAATTGCCTTTTGCTGTTTTTCTTAGAATTGGCACTTGGGTTTCAGATTGATGCATTACACAAAAACACTATCTGTGCCCCAATCACAGTACATACAACTCTGCCATCACTCAAGCCTTCTGTTTGTTTTCTGGTGTGGGTTCAGTTGTCAAGACTGAGCAGATAAAGCTGCATGAACAGCCATGTTTCATCAGTTTGGCAGAAATGATCTATGAGAACATAGGCCATGTTAGCCCTTCTTGATAGCTGATCATAAAGACTAATACTCACACCTCTATCAAAATAAGATTAGGTCTTTCTTCTGTCTTCTATCCCCCTATTCCGTAGCAAATCTGCTCAGAACTGAGTAAGGAACAAAAAAAATCCCCATGGACGTTGCAGTGATGTTAGGAGAGTCACAATTTCTGATATGAGAGATGCAGCAATAGGGAGAATGATATGATTCGTTAGTTCGGGATAGATGCCTTCCCTCGGGATATTATCTATGGCAGATTGGAAATACTCAAGAGTTGAAGAGGCTGAGAAATATCACAGAATAAAATTCATGGCTCTGTAGCCACAGTAATATTCTCCATGCTGCAAGTTTAAGGTGAACCACAGTTGACCAGTGCTTTCATTTAAAAGAAATATTTATCAGACAGAAGCTGTGCTGCTATACAGTAGGCCTCGACCAATATGAAACTTTTATTATTGATAGACTCTGATTTTAAGAATCTAAATATTCCATTTACTATTATATAGACAAAAATTTAACTCCAACAGCGTAGCTACTCACTGAAATGTTTAGTCAAATAAGGTCAAATACATAGTGCAATAGTGCAACTTTATTGCTAACTGCTCTAACAGATGTTAGTCAGCTCCAGAAACAGTGAACATACACCAATCAGGATTAACATTATGACCACCTCCTTGTTTCTGCGCTCATTGTCCATTTTATCAGCTCCACTTACTGTATAGGTTCACTATGTAGTTCTACAGTTACAGACTGTAGTCCATCTGTTTCTCTGCGTACATTGTTACCACTCTTCAGTGGTCAGGACCACCATGGACCCTGATAGAGCAGGTACTATTTGGGTGGTGGATCATTCTCAGCGCTGCAGTAACACCGATGTGGTGGTGAAATGTTAGTGTGTCTCGTGCTGGTACGAGTGGATCAGACACAGCAGTGCTGCTGGAGTTTTTAAACACTGTGTCCACTTACAGTCCGCTCTATTCGACACTCCTACCTTGTTGGTCCACCCTGTAGATGTAAAGTCAGAGACTGCTGCACAGGTTGTGTTGGTCATCCTCTAGTCCTTCATCAGTGGTCACAGGACGCTGTTGGCTGGATATTTTTGGTTGATGGACTATTCTCAGTCCAGCAATGACAGTGAGGTGTTTAAAAACTCTAGCAGCACTGCTGTATCTGATCCACTTAGACCAGCACAACACACACTAACACACCACCACCATGTCAGTGTTACTGCAGTGCTGAGAATGATCCACCACCCAAATAGTATCTGCTCTGTGAGGGTCCATGGGGGTCCTGACCACTGAAGAACAGGGTAAAAGAGGGGTAACAAACTATGCAGAGAAACAGATGGACTACAGTCTGTAACTGGAGAATTACCATGTGCACCTATAGAGTAAGTGGAGCTGATAAAATGGACAATGAGCGTAGAAACAAGGATATAATGTTATGCCTGATCAGTGTATATGTATGAGTAAGAAAGTTCAGCATGAAACCATCAATCTATTTGTTTTTTTTTTCCTGTTTTGTAATTATCCAGGAATATAGAGTACAAATCTAAACACATTATGGACACCACCTGATGTGAACCAATGGGTTTTGATGTAAAGTCTCGGAAATCTTTTTTTTTAGTTTTTTCACGAATTACAGGAGGAAAAACACACAGCTAAAGTACAAATACACAGTGAAGAGCAGATGCATAGTCATGCATGCTTTCATCTACTAGGCCCATGCCTGTACCCCAGGTATTGGTCTTGTGTGGAGCTCATATGAATTACCATATGTCAGGCTTCTGTCAGAGGCTAAATCCACTGTATCCTGCAGCATGCGTAATCCTGTATACTCCTAATGCTATGCAGCCAGATGTCAGCTGTCTCCACATGGCGAAAAGTCAAAGCACCTCAAGCCTCCAGCACTACAAACAGGGCTCAACCAGAATCCTACTGAACATTCACCATTATTACCTGATGCAGTGTATGAAAGTGAAGCACTCTCAGAGAAGACACCATGGTTTTACTCCTCACATGGTGAAGAATACTTAGAATTTTATTTAAACTGATTAAGTGCTGATCTTCACATCATATCAGCAGGGCTTAGGGGTAGAGCAGACATTGCTATATCTAGCTGCCACTAATATACATGCAATTTTCCCTTGACATGCTCAAAAGAATGAACTTAATCCCCACTACTCAGTGGCGCAACACAAAGATTAATATAGGAATCAGCAATTGTCTCTAATTTCAGACTGCACTGTTGCCAGGATCCGGGGCCATTTTTCCCTTTGCCTTCTTTGTCACAGACCTCAGGAGACCTAAAACCATGAAGCCTGGTTAAAAAATTGAGATAATATTACACACCGAATGACCATAAAGAAGATCAATAAACTTTTGAAGGGGAGAAACAAATTCAAGGCATCTGTTGTTTGCTGAGGATCATGTATTCACTGAAGTCTTTGAAGCAACTTGCAGGCTGTTAAGCCATTTAAGATGAACCATTCTACACAAATAGAGTGAATAAATCCAACTACCCTGGGATCTTTTAAGTAAGTGATAATATGGAATATGTTCAGTACTCTTTATCAGGATTCTGGCGTTCCCTGATGGTAAAAAAGAAAGAAAAAAAAAACTTTTTTAACTTGTTTAATGGAATCCAGGAATATCAGGAATATTGCTACTATCTTTAATCCAGTGCTTGTGTCTTGCTACAAAGATTTCCTTGATGTCACAGAGTACAGGGGAGGAAACTGCTTGATAATGGAGACTAGCCAACATTAGGGCTCCATGTTAGATTATACTTTTGGTGTTATCTCGATATCAGTTTCTGCAATAAACACATCAAGTAACACTGTATGGTAAACTGTATGCAGCAGTAACAGCTATTGTCACAACAAATCTGTATCACCATCAGGGAGCTTTTATGGAATTTTAATATTTATTTATTTATTTATTTGTTATTTATTTATACAACAGGTAGTTCCGGCCACGCAAGCTGATTGGTTGAGAAGCGTTCTAACTGTGCTATTTCACCATAACATCACAGGTTTTTCACAAACACTGTATCACTCCACTGAGACGCCGTTGCTAAGCGATGACTTTGACATCTATAGGAGACGTTCAAGCCATTTGAACGTTTTTACTTCTTACTTTGCCACAAACAGAAAATGGACACTTTTACGATCATATTTGACTAATAGCTGATTTGGTCAGACTCTGAAGATGAGACTACACTAAATTCCCAAACTGTCATAACAGCTTCATATAACATTACATTTTATGTCTATAGCGTGCAGCCCTAATCAGCACTTGGCTTGATACAAAAATAACGCTGCTGTCAGAAGAAAACCTCAAATCTCTATCTTAGATGTTTTGTTTTTTTTACATAATTTGAAAATACGTGCTACCCTTTAGATTGTATATATATTTCATGATGAATGGACCAAAAGAAACAGCACAAAATGGCTTGTACTGTAAGGGGGAGCGAGGAGGCGGACGCACATGCTGAGATAAGCGAGATTTATTATGGTCAAATCCAGGGTCGCGGTCAAAACAGTCCAGGGTCAATGAGCCGATACGTACAGATTTAGGGTATGACATGACAAAGACCAGAACCAACACAAACAAAGACCAGGTACAAAGATACAATGATACCAAAGACTGGCAAACGCAAGGGGCAAACACAGGGCTTAAATACATGGAACAATGAGGGACAGGTGAACACAATCAGGGGCGGAGTTACAAAACCAAAACACACGCACATGGACAGGACTGGGAGGAGCCAACCGTGACATGTACAAAATGTTTGGTTCCATTGACTTTAAACTAAAAGTGTAGTAGGTTTTTTACATCTCCTGTAAAGCTACCATCCTGGAGATACAAGGTTTAGTTCCAACAACAGCAATATGTTTTTAAATGTAGCCTATTGTTTATTTTTTTACAGATACCTAATTTACCACATTGCAAAGGAAAGGAAGTTTCCGTTATTTCATTGGTGCTATGGATAAAGGACTATATCAGTTGTACACTTTAGACTGCCTATTTTCAGTATTTGAGTATTTGTTTCATGTTACTCTTACACAAAATTCCTCAAAATGTCCATCACTAGCAGGACTTTACAGCAAGAAGGCAAGAATAAAGGGAAATACAGATCTTTGTCATGTCAAAACAAATCAGGAGAAAGCCCCGCATGCCATGAATTCAATTTGGAACAAAAAGTCTACCAGTACGGACCTACGACTTGGTTCCAGGCAAGATAAGAAAGGTCTATGAACTATAAGATGCAATAGGCCATAGGCTAAGCAGAGGCAGAGAGAAAGATGAAATGCTTCTGAAAACATAATGTGGTTGTTTTGCAAAAATGCTTGTCCCTGGAGGGCTATGGAGTCCACAGCTGTAACAGCATCACAATAGTTGCAAAAGCGACACCATATGAGCACAAACTAATCAATGCTCTAGGGAGACACATTTGATCACCTCCTCTACACTACAATGGGGTGGGAAAGAGCACTCCTGGCCTTAACTTGCAAACAATTAAAGCTCTCAATACGCTGGTATCAAAGGCCACACTCTCCGTTCCACAGGTTCCACATGGACAGCAGTGCCGTTTTGTCACACTCAACAATGCTATTCAATTCCGTCCCAACGGGGCCAGATTTCCCACAGATCCAAGCCAGTCAAGCAGAACTCAGTGTAGGGATGGGTTTTCCACAGGGACTAAACAACTCATTTCCGTTTGATGCACTTTTCTTCCAGTTTTCACTTCTGTAGCTGAGAGGAAGAAGGCACCCCTGGTAAACACAAGCAAAACGGGCTGTAAAAAACCTTCTTTACTGCTCATCCTGTTGATCTCCCATTCTAAATATTAATATAATCTACTCTTTATTTAAATGACTATGATAGAAAGAGCCCAAATATTATCAATGTTATCAAACATTTTTCTTAAATCTAGGTGCCACAATTTTTGGCCCAACTTTATTTAATACTTCAATGTCCCTTTGCATTCCTCTACACAGAATCTCCCCAGTCCATGTCGGTCCACTCTCCTCCTCAGCTCATCTCACAGGTTTTCTATGGGGTTTAGGTCAGGAGACTGGGATTCCTTGATTCTGTGGTCAATGAAAATTGTTGTGCTGATCTTGAGGTGTGCTTTGGCTCATTTTCCCAGCTCGAAAATCCAACCACAGCCCAGTTTAAGCTTCCTGGCTGAGACAATCAGGTTTTGATTTAATATCTGCAGGTACTTGAAGTCCATGATACTATACATCCAAACAAGTTGTTTAGGGCTTTTGGAAGTAAAACAGCCCGACAGCATCACCGATCTACCACCACACTCTTCAGTGGGGGCAGGTTAATCAAAATACTAAACTGCTTCGAGTACAAAGGATGTTTATTTAACATTTCACATCCTGTGCTGGGAAAAATCCAACTAAACTGAACTTATAATGCTCCCTTTATAATAAAGTCATGCAGCTGGTCAGTCTTCTGTAACTTCTGATGACATTCATGACATACTAACAAAGCTTACTGTGACATATTGTGGCATAATTTATCACTGTAATAATAAATATCTTCATGTTGCACAGCCCTAGTGTATGGCAATTAGGGGTATAAATTGTGAAGATTTGGCAAAAATAGCATATTATGATACTTAAACCTCTTATTTTCCAGGGTATACAGTGTTTTGGTTTGTCCATTTGAATTTACATGACCAAATCGTAAGGCAAACTATTCAGTACCTGCATGAAATAAATGTACATTTTTCATTTTATGTATTAATTTTTTGTAAAAGCTCCCCTCAAATAACAGAAAATGTGTTTTATTGTCATACACATATACATACACACACATTGCTATATGCTTACAATTTACTTCTGAAAGCCAAAAATCTTAGATACTCTGTATTTTTTTAATACATTTTTACAAAGTATATCACTGAACGCTATCTAACTAACAGAGACTATCTGTTTATAGTATACAGCCCGGATTTGTGGAAAATGGGTCAAATTTCAGTAGCAAAAATTGTGAGTTCAGCTTCTTTTATTATACCGGTTTAAAATTACATCACCCTTCTGTCAGACTGGAAGGAAGACAGTTATAGCTCTCATATGACACCCACCTTTTGAATACAGCGTATGAAAGATGAAAGTTATGAAGAATACGGCGAAGCGCATTTTGGAGTGGAGCCAGACTACCAGCAAAAACTATAACAATTACAACATTTGCAATTACAATGAACTTTTCACACACTGTATAAAATTTGTTTAAAAAAGGCTAATTACGCTCTATTTAAAGGGAATTTTCTGCATGGTTATCTTTGTGCCTATGCCAAACCCAGCCCTGCCAAAAAGATCCAAGTTTGTTCGATTTTGGTTAATACTGTGAGTGAAAGCTCAAAAAGATAAGCAATAAAGAATGTGTTTTTGGCAGCCTTTTTGCTTTTTTGCTCAGTATTTTTTCCCCTGTTTACCAGCAGTGGCAATATTTGTGGAGAGACTGCAACTACCAATTATTTTGATGACTGAGTAATGACATTTCCAGCTAAAAATACCAGCTATGTTCAGCCACATTCAGGCTCACAGGCTGCAAGTCTGTTAATGCCATTCCTTTACATGGAGGTAGATGGAGGTCAGGTATCTATAATTGAGCTGTCACTGACAGCAAGTTGAGACAAAGAACAGCAACAAAGGAACAGAGGAACCAAGAGCAAAAGCATGTCATCATTAAAAAACAAACACAAAAAGTCAAGCACTTAGTATTATTATGAGGACAAAAGATGACATGCAAATGATCATAAAAATGCAAAGGATTGACTCTGAGCTAATGGATGTCGTCAGTATTAAACTTTTTAAACTCTAGCCTTATTATGCAAGTATTATTTCAGGCTTTTTATTTTGCAACAACAGATTCAGCAACTGATATGAAACTAAGGCATGTAGAGGCTACACAATGTACGGTTAAATCGTTATCACATCAGCCTATAGATTTGTTGCAAAATTGATATAGCAAAAGTGTGTTATATGAGCACTCTAACAATATTGTTGAAAACTTATTGTGTGCTGTGAGCATCCTGACTAATCAAGAGATGTGAATGATTTGATTTATCCAAAGGAACAAGACCCAAGTAATTTGGAGAAATATAAAGAACACCAGTCTTCAGCTTATTAATATATGATCCCAGAGTAGCGTCTCAAGGCATGTCCAGTAATTTGTAAAATGGATCAGCATGTGGCATTGGATCTTTCTGTGTGCTACTGTGCTTTTAATGACCAAATAAAATAGCTATAATATAAAATGTGATTATTATTTTGCACTTATTATTAATTAGCTCCAACAGAATAACAATAAATTGCATTTGAAGTGTGGAGTATATTCTCCTTTATAGGTTTTCTTGTTCAAAGTGTATTGTGATGCAAAACTAAATGAAAAATGTATTAATTTTCACCTTAGATAGGCTATGTTTTTTATATTAAAGGCAAGAATATCATTAACAAATCATGATATTGACAGAGGAGTGGATTAAAAAGCATAAACACACTTTTAGCTCTGGATTAAAAGGCTAAGTATGTCACATTGTGTAACGCCGGGGAGAGAGGAGGCGGATGCATACGCAGAGATAAGCGACATTTATTATGGGCAAATCCAGGGTCATAGTCTAAACAGTCCAGGGTTACAGAGCCAACACGGATTGATCGGGGGGCAGACATGACAGACAAAAACCAGAATCAAACATACAAACAGTACAACCAGAACATTACAAACAACAGAACATAGACAGTACAAAGACCAGCGACCAGAGAGGAGAAAACACAAGCTTTAAATACATGAGGAACAGGCGGGAACACAGGTGGAAACAATCAGGGGTGGAGTCACGAAACGAGGGGGCTGGACTAAAAAAACAAAACAAAGAACACGCGGGCTAAACCAAAACACAACACGAACACATGCACAGGACTGAGAGGGGCCAATTGTGACACATTTAATGTCAAATATTTATTAATTATTTTTTTATTATTTTTTTTTTACTGCCATCTGATATGTTAGTACATGTGAAAAAAGAGCCAGTAGTGCAACATATAAAAATTACGATAGAAAAAATGAAATCAATCGTCAATGTTCTTTAAGTTCTGATGATCTGACAAATTAAACATAAAAGTGAGCAACCCATCATCTTTTAAAACGTACTTCACTTTTATTTCATAGATAGTAACTGCAAACATTCATGAGCTTTCCTGTGCATACATGAGCTCCTTCTGGTACAGATTCATGGCAATCTGCATGCTAATAGTGTTTTGGGCTGGAGAAGATTCAGACTGCAAATTATTTCCAAAGCCAAGCTTTACACATTAAAAAAGTGTTTTTTTCACATTACACATCAATCTAGAATTCAGCTGTAGATATGTTTGCAAAACCATGCGATTTTCATAATTGAACTCATCTAAACCACAAGGACACTAAGCTGTACAGAAAATACTGCAATTATTCTCAGACAGTGCATCACACTTTGGGAAAACTGCAGGAGAGACAGTGAGGAATTTACCAGCCCACTGTCTTAACAGTAAAAGTAAATCAAACATTATGTGTACATATTATTTAATTTGTTATCTTTTTCCCTTCCTGTTTCCAGGCTGTTCCGGGCTAAAGCTAGCTGCTCTAATATAAGACCCATCACTTTAGCTTTTACTGCAGCGAGTCACACTGAAGCAAGTTCAAAAGCACATTAGCAATTATTTTTGGTTCCATGAACTGAAGCTAAACTTCACGTAAAGTAAAATAAGTATAAGAGAAGAGCCCTGGGTATATAAAGGTAGCATAACAGTGCATAGAGAGAATGAACAGCCACCTTCTGAACAACTCTCTCTCTCTCTCTCTCTCTCTCTCTCTCTCTCTCTCTCTGTCTGTCTCGCTCTCTTTCACTCTCTCTCTCACACCCTGTCTCTCTCTCTCCGTCTGCCTGTCTGTGTGCCTGTCTGTCTGTCTCGCTCTCTCTCACTCTCTCTTTCTCACACCTACACACTTAAAGGAAAGTGAACCACAACTTTCCAAATATTTAGCGAGCTGTTTAACAGTAAATTGGGTCCTCTCTGGCTCTCTGTTTCCCAACACAGCAATTATCACTTTGCATGCATCACAGTGGGGTTACACCTGATCAGATTGCTCTGACACCCAAGCACCATGATAACAGCATTTTTGGTGATAACAATAAAATATTGTCACCTCTAATTGCAATCACAACATATATCAATCAATATATAACAATATAATCACAATATAGTATTTTCACCATATTATGCAGCCTCAAAAATAATAAACAAATAATGGAATAGGGTTGTTTTAGGTCAGGGGTGTCAAACTCAATCAGCCTTGACCAAAAGGGCTTTTGTGGGCCAAAGAAAAAAATTTGCTTGAATTAGACACCTGGTATCCTTTCATTGTTCATTCTTTGTTGGACATTTATTACAACTTGGGCTCAGTTTCTAAGCTGCTCAGCTGACATTAAGTGCTTATGTTGGTTGAACTGCAGCTGAAATGCATTTTGGTGATATGACTGGTGTAGAACTGAGGTGGAATCACTGTCCCACACTACATTGCAGTGCATGCTGGGGACTGTAGTTCAATGCATTGTGAAATGGGCTAATATTAATATAAAATTAAAATACCTTTGCAGGCCAGATAGGATTGTGTGGCAGGCTTGATTTGGCCCACAGGCCTTGTGTTTGACACATGGGTTTTGTGTTAATCAGAATACTCAACTGCTGTTGTAAATCCCCTTGCACTACTAGTTTGAGAATTAGCTCAATTTGGCAATAAATTTGGGCTCATTTTTGTCTTTGAGATGTCATGATATTTATTTTTAAAAAATTGCAATGTAATATTTTTTCTATAAAATTGTACAGCCATGTTATTTAGTAATGGGAATGAAGAGGGCAAGTCTAGACTTGCTGATAGCTCCTTAGAATTTAAGGGCTTAACTATATTTACTCAATATTTGATTTACCTGGAGTGGATCCAATTTACATCAGCATATTCTGAGTGATTGCACTGGTTCTAGATGGCCCAGTTTGATGAAGGCTAAAGCAACACAGCTTGGCCGTCACCCCCTACCCGCTCGACGTCTTCCTGCTGACTCCATCAGTGAAGGGTTTAACAGCATGCTGCATGGGGCTCCGCCAAGGTAAACAAAGCCTTTTTCTCACAGCCAGACACCCAGACCAAGGAGGGCCTTGAACGAGTTCCCCCTCCTCCCAGACTCCCGCAGCCTTCCTCCCTGTCTTTTCCCTTCTTTCTCCATTCCTCTGTGGCCCTGATGCTGCATCTCTCTTTTTCTCTCTCTTCAATCTCTCCACTCTCTCAGTCACTTTTCACCCGCTCTTCTGACTTGATTGTGCTGATGACCTCAATCAAAAGACAATTACCCAAGCGAGGCCAGGAGGCAATTATCCCCCATCAATGTGAGATTGAGCACACCCGAATAGAGATGGCTACCTATTTTTCAGTGCAGTGGTAAGGAAAGATACATAAGTAAACTTTGAGAGTGATGCATTGGGACAAAACAGGAGGGGGAGCACTTTGTGTCTGAAATGCTGGTCTCTCCACGTCATTAGATGGACAAGTTGAGGGGTCTTTAGCCTGGAGGACACAGTGTCAAAGATTTCCAAAAATAATTTAAAATGTTTCTTCTTCAGACCACAGGACACTTCCCCTCAGTCCATTTTAATTAAGCTCCAGCCCAGAGAAGTTGGCAGCGTTTCTGGATCCTTTTTTATTTATGGTTTCTTCTTTGCATTTTAGAGTTTTAACTTGCATTTGTGGATGCAGTGGCAAACTGTTTTCACAGTCAGTGGTTTCTGAGCCCTTGATTTGCACTACAAAATCATGTCTGTTTTTAATGCAGTGCTCTCTGTGGCCAAAAAAAGAAACAAAAAAAAAAAACTGTTTTTTGGCCTTGTCCCTTGCATATAGAGATTTTTCCACATTCTCTGAATCTTTTATTGTTATTGTACTCCACAACATCAGATGGACCAAATATAGGCCCAGTTTACCGTGAGCTGGTCATGGCCAGAATTCTATCACACAATAAACACAGCACATTTACACTGGCCCAATTCTAACAAAGCCTGTGAATGTAGATACTGATCAGATTTCCTTTCCCCATACAACAATTTAATCATTAAATTAGGCTAGGATGGTGCTGGTGTGGAGAACATGGAGCCAATACAGGCAGTGATGTGTTTAATGCCTTATAAAACGTTTTGCAATAGCACTCCAGGCATTTTAAACTACTAAAGAATATAAAGACAGCAACTTATTCACATTTTGCTTAGTAACCACAACGTATGCACACTGGAAAAACAAAATAAAACATGGGCTGAAATCACAGTGGTGGGAGAACTGTGTACTGTCCTTCACAGGATGCTGTTCAACTTTCACATTTGCAGGCCTACATTTAAATGCACATGCAGACACCTAAAATGAACTTGTTTAACGAGAGAGGCGGGACCGAAGCACAGGCATAAAATTGATGGATTTCTGCAGAACCGGCATAATGGTGCCTTTTCACACTAATCACTTGAGTTGAATAACAAAAATGTCATACCGGTAAAATAAATGAATAAATGTACCTGGAAGAAAATAACATCTACCTTGATGAACTGTGCTAAAGTTCCTCTCACTACTGCTGCTACTAGCAGAGATGCCTAACACACTTTGGACAAACGTAACAAGCAACGACAAGAAAAAAGTCAAATGACTCGTTTTGCTGATTTTCTAAGTGAAATTGAGCACAGTTCCTCTACACCTGAGGTTCCCAACCTTTTCTAACCGGAGGCCCACACAACTGACCACGAAAGTTTCCACAGCCCACAAGATTTTACTGACCAGATCAGTGCAAACAAACGTACTAAATAAGTGCTTGATTTTATAGTATAATGCAATCTTTATCTTCTATTAGTCTATTACATATTCAAATGGCCAGCTGCACTGTGTTGTACAGGCACCATTACAGACTGTAATTACAGTGAAACAAAATGTTCTGAAAGCTGTAAAATGCACTTATTTTCTAGCTTGTTTTACAGTTAGGAAACAGAGAATTACTTTATTATAATCGCTAATGTATCTTCTACTACTCTTACATGTAGGCCCACCTACAGACAAGTGTGGTTACCCAGGCATATAGGAGGCAGATATACTGAGATGTACACAGAATCAAGGTGGGATAATGTAACATCACATGCTGCTTTTGTGTTACCTATTAACAATATACTCTTACTCCATTATGAAGCACAGATCTGGCAAAATGCTCAAAAATTAGTTCAATGATGGAACAAAAAAAAAAAAAATCATACCAAACCACATATAACTTCACACATGTTTATTTTACTTGATCTGAATCTTTATCTTTCCTCAACTTTTGCAACAACCAGAAAACGTGCATGTAATATTTGGGTTAGTAAAACTTCATAATTAATGATAAATATACTTACTTGTTTCTGCATATTATCACTGAAACTGAACTTTGAAAAAGTTGCATAGAGAAAAAAACAAAGTCTTCCTTCATTCAGATTTGAAACAGACAGACAGATACATTTCACATTTTCTGCGAATCTTGTTATCCAGTCATCTGTTACAGTCAATATTAAACCAGCTGAAATACTAAATGAGCATCTGAATTAAATTCTCAAAAATTAACAGCGCTTCAGTCAACATTTGTGATGCACACGCTTTGAAATTCTCATAATTCCTTCACTGAGCAAAATGAAAAGCAAGCGGTACTTACAAACAGTTCTTTTCAAATGAAAAATAACTGCTAATTACAGTATGTTGCATAATGCTTTTAGCAAGTGTTCCCTTAAAACAAGAGGACAGGGGATAAATAAATAAATACATTCTGACAAGTCTTTCAGAACTGATGGTGCATTAAGGCAAGAGATTAATAAAAAGGGCTTTCCGACGTGTCTGGCTGCTCTAAAAGCCTTACTGTAGAGAGAGAACCAACAGTTACCCAACTCACAAGATGACATAGCATACCATACAATTAAACCTGACAATCAAAAGATCATCAAAGCCTTTCTCGCAGGTCCACCAGACTGCAGCCATGCTTTTAAAATTTATAGCTAAGTTACAAATGCAGTGAGAACAACAACAACCACAACAACAACAACAAACTGCTAACTCTTTCTATGAATGTCACATTTTTAGTTTTTATCTATACAGAGATTCATAACATGTCCTTATAACATATATAAAAATGAATTACCCTGATTACACTTTATAGCCATGTTTATTGGACAATATGATTTGTTAACATAATGCATTATAAGTAGTGTTAATAACATGTTATGCTTCATAGCAGAGTGCTGTCATTGTAATTTGTTCCCTCACTGGTTCCAACATCAAGCGCTAGAAACCTTCACTCTGTAACATCAATACACAGCACATCACTACAGTAATGCTAATTTCTGCAAGCATTCTATTGGATATGCAGTGTTAAGTTAGTGCCAGGCTAACAGTGGTGTACATTGACTTTGCCACATTGGGTAAAACACTGATGGCAGCACTAGTTTAAAATTTGAACATTTGAAGCCTGTAATGTGCTTTCTTGTGTATGTTTTAGTGTTTCAGTAAATTCTTTAGTAAACGCTCAAACACTAGAGGAGGCTTTAGTACAGTATGTTTCACATCACTTACAGCAGACAAATACAACTTAAGAGCTCTTATAATTTGTTATGAACAGTACTTATAAGTTATTATGTTAACAATTCACAATGCATAATAAGCATGACTATACCGTGTAATCCATTTTTATAAATATTTATAGCAAAATATATGATTCCTTATGAAAGCATTATAACATGTTATAAGTTAAGTGATACTTTTTTAATCCCACAAATGGGGAAATTCTACCTCTGCATTTAACCCCTCCTTGAAGTGAAACACCACATACACACTAGTGAATACACACACACTAGGGGGCAGTGAGCACACTTGCCTGGAGCAGGTGGGCAGCCCTATCCACGGCACCTGGGGAGCAATTGGGGGTTAGGTGTCTTGCTCAAGGACACCTCAGTCATGGACTGTCGGCACTGGAGATCGAACCAGAAACCTTCCGGTCACAGGGCCAGTTCCCTAACCTCCAGCCCATGACTGCCCCAGAGTAGGTGCACCGTTCCCGGATGTACTGCAATACCAGGTCAATGCGTGGAGCGGGCGGAGCAAGCCCCTCTTCCGTCTCCCTGTTCTAAAAATCTATTTAATATGTAGTCCTCATACAGAGGACGTATTAGATATTAAACTGATAAGAACAGATACTACACTTGATCTTAGCCAAAAGGCCGAGAAGCAATGAATGTGTTTATAGATGAATGTGTAGAAAGTGTTACTAAAACCCTTCATGTGGCATACTCAGTCTGTAAAACTGTACGTCTGTCCGAACTCTGATAAGCACTTTCAGATTCCATCACTCACTGGCAGGGTTCCATTGAGAAGGGAGATTAAAGCATTTTTCCAATCGATACTGTCCCTGTTGCAAGGTGCAATGGAACGGCACGGTAATTTACTGAATAAGAGGTTAATGGGCAAGTGAATAGGGCTGGGGGGAGGACAGAAACCATGATGATGGGGGATCGGTGAGGTGGAGTGTTCCGCAGGTGGTAGACCCAAGGCCCGGCACATGGGGTTTCTCAGATGAGGTGCTATTGTGGCCATTCTGTGGCTAAAATCGAAACCCTGCTGCTTGAAAAAATCTTCAGATTACCCGCTGGACAACAGTGCACAAGCCGTGCAGTTCACAGTTTTATACAGACTCAGACACAAAACTGAGGCTGGTAGTGTCATCCTGCAGCCACACAAAGAGTACAGTGTACACTAGGGCTGTCAATGCTAGATTATGCTTGGTCTAATTTATATAATAATTACTTGGTCTAAGCCAAAAAAAAGGTCAATTGATTACTTTCTCAATGAATCAACACTGATTAGTTTATATAACAAGATTACAATGCATATTTCAAATAAGCCTACTGGTCTCTCTTAGTAAGATTACAGAGCTAGACGGACACACCAACTTAAAACCATACTGATTTTATATATTTATATTATGTCGCTGCTGTCGGAACAAAATCTTGTATGTCCATTTTTGGCATATATCAGTTTTTGACATAAAATTCCTGTTACTCTTTACATTGTGTGTAAATTCCATGAAGAATTGACCAAAAAAAATGACCCCAAAATGACATGGAAAAACATCTGGTTCCATTGACTTACATTGAAAGTAAAGTATGTTTTTTCCTTTTCCTGTAAAATTACCATTTTAGAGAAACGAGATTTGCTTCAGATAACGGTAATGTTATATATTATATATATATTATATACATTTTTATATATTTAAAGGCATTAAACTCTTCTGGTCATCGTCACTGTGAACAATTCTGATTCTGTAAATTTGTCTAGAAGTACTTAACATCACAGTGCTCTGGAAAACAATTTAACTATGCAGATATTCTGAATATTTTGAATTCCAAAATAACATTTATTGTTTTCTGGTATAGTATAACATCTGGGTAATGCTACTGAAATGTGTGAAATTGATTCATTTTACTGCATTAACTCCACTGGCTCCAATAACAGAGATCTACATGGAAAATATCAGATATTATCATCGGTAATACCCTAAATTCTCATATCACTACATCTCTATTATGAAGTAATACATAAACCATCTAAAGTCATTAGGAAAGCCATATATCAGTTCCACTGTTATTTATTTTAATAAAAAGTCTGTTTAAATGCTTCTTGGTTTTCCTTTTTCACACAAAAAAAATTATATGCAATTCCTTGAAAGGCTGTGTATAGTTTGCCGTTGTTTATTATTATTGGTTGTCCTGTTTTTGAAAGCCACAATATGTAGGACAAGGAATTTTTCTCTAATGGAAATGTGCCTGAAACGTGCAGAAGAGCATTTTAAACCATTTGGAACGTTTGCTGTGCTTCAGACCTCTTTCCCAAGCCAATATATCTGATCCTCAGGAGCAATCAAGCAGAATTCAAAGAGAACTCAGTCAAAACTTGGTGAAGGATGTGTCTTCAAATAATGTGAGTGGATTATCTGTTGTTGTCATAGCATCTCTTTGAAGCTGGACCTTCTTTTTCAGCCTGTGCATGCGTTCATTTGTAAAGAAATGCGACTGAAAACCCGACACCGCGTACTTTTAAATAGCACCTTGTAATGTTTTAGGCTTTATAAGGTGACTCGCAGCAGTGCAAGCATATCAAAAATGCTAATCATATTTTAGCATTTCTCTTTCAGTTTAAAAAAAAAAAAAAAAAACATACACAGTGCAGCTTTAAACTGTGTTCTATCAATCTTTAAAATCGTTGGTGAAGATTACTCAGTTACTCATGTTATCAGTCATCCTAGCTGGCTTTTGAGATTTGCACTAGCCTAATCATCTGATCTGCTTGCCAATGGCAATTGACAGTAATACTGCCGGGGGAGGGGTTCACTGTGGCAAATACTCAAGAGTTGTTTTTCAAAACAACAGGACAAATAAAAGAGCTGCTCTTCAGTGGCACCTGCATGCACAAAAGAAGAAAACAGCACCTCCCTGCGTTTGATTAGAAAGCCTTGTGAAGAATGTTATAGGTGTGTGGAGTGGCTTGTCTCTGCAAACATCCAGCATGTGGGGCACACAGATTTCAACAGAACTAAAACCACTCAAAACTAATCCTATCTTGGATTGCAGAATTAAAAATTCTGATTAAGCCTATGTGACTAGACGGTAGAAGACTACACTGTGTCTTTGGCACAAACCAGCTCATCTCTACCTGATCGGATCTGTGCTCTATGTGGGATCTTTAAATCTGGAAATAGATTATCCAAAGCAATTTTAAAATAGATTATTTTGCCAAAAATTGAGCAAATACCACATAAAATCCTAATGCTAGGAGGCAAACCTCAGCCTGCCACTCACACCGTTCCTTGTTTCTATGCTCATTGTCCAGTTTATCAGCTCCACTTATGATGTAGGTGCACTTTGTAGTTCTACAGTTACAGACTGTATTCCATCGGTTTCTCTACATACTTTGTTAGCCAACTTTTACCCTGTTCTTCAGTGGTCAGGGCCCCTTTGGACCCTCACAGAGCAGGTACTATTTGGGTGGTGGATTATTCTCAGCACTGCAGTAACACTGACGTGGTGGTGGTGTGTTAGTGTGTGTTACGATGGTCTAAGTGGATCAGACACAGCAGTGCTGCTGGAGTTTTTAAACACCTCGGTGTCACTGCTGGACTGAGAATAGTCCACCAACCAAAAATATCTAGCCAACAGCGTCCTGCGGGCAGCGTCCTGTGACCATGTTATCCATCAGCTCAAGAATAAGTCCTAGTATGCACTGTTTAAGTAAAGTGTCTCCTGTTCCAGTGTGGTTTCTTGCTAACCAAAAGCAATACTATACAGAGACACTATACAGACGGCATAATTATTCTGTTGGCCAGACATTCAGATTTGGCTCAAAGTGACATGCTATCAGATCTGTAAATGGATCTCCTGGCCCATCCTCAACCCTCCTGATTAACTCCCCCGAGGGCTATTTGGCAGCAAAACAGGCACCATAAAAAAAAAGGGGAAAAAAAGCACAGATTTTTCATGACACATTTCTGTCTGCACAAAAATTATAGAAGTCTCACAACTCCCAGGAGTGAAGTCCATGCTGTGTGCTAAAACTCACCACATCAGCAGGCTTATACACTAGATGCCAGATCATCTCAACATGCAGGGTAGTTCAGTTGCAGGAATAAGTTACCTACAAACTGCTCTTTTAGGAATTGAGTCACTTTATCTGCTTGAATTACATAATTTGAGAGGGTAAGTGCATAAACACTGCCCAAGGGCTTAGCACCTTCACAACCTTGTAAGGCAAAAAAACAGCAGAGGGAGGGCTGGAGTACACTTGACACAACAGATGTCAAGGGATTTGGAGCAGAATTAGAAGACTTGTGGACTAGTCAGGCAACAGGATTCATGAGTGAAAAAACCACAGTAATCTATGATGGAGTTGGGATGAGAAGTGATTTGGAAAAAAAAAATTGTAAAACTGTATTTGAAGGCTACCTACATAGGGACTTCATAACACATGAGCACTGAATTACTTTTAAAATGCAATGCTTGAGTAATTATGGACACTTTATATCAATGTTTGGTATATGACATGAGATATTATGAAGTTGGGAAGCATGGTGGATGGATGGACGAATGGATGGTTTGATGGGTGGTTGGATGGATGGTTGGATGGATCTTAAGTATCAGGGAGAATATTTGCAACCATTTTGAGAGAGTTTTAGAGGCATTAAACTCTTCTGGTCCCTTGCTAATTGGCTGACGAGCCGAATCAGGTGCGTTTAATGATGCAGTGTGCTGAAGTCTGCAATGTTGTGGCTGGTGAGGACTGGAGCCTGACACATGTGGTCTAGAACAAAGTACTTAACATCAAGGTGCTCTGAATGACTCTGTTTACAGCTCAACAATTAAATAATGCTTTGAATGATGTTTTAAATAATATTTGGAATTCCCATTTAAATCTGCAGGCATTTCTCAGTTCAAATAAACATTCAAAAATATTAGGAAATAAGGGCATTCATCACACTTTTTGCCATCTCATCTAGCATTATTTTAAAATTGATAAAAAGTATTTCGCTTGACATTGTTTCCAAATAAGTGAACACAGTGCATGATTTTCAAACTATGATAAAATAAATGTCAAACCATCCAACAAACACCTGATAAATGTTAAACAGTGCTGCTAACTAGGGGAGAGAGGCCGGTTAGCTTTAGCTTTATTAGCATGCTACTAGCTCAGCCCATCACAGAACATGTTAGATCCTGGCTAACTAAAGTACACAAGTTTAGATCATTAAATGTATTGATTAAAATCTGAGAGGGTGATATTTAGATGATAAAAATGAGCTGAAATCGAACCTGTTCCATCATTTTAAAATATTTTGATATGCTGTATCACCGTCATAGCATCCACCCCTACTGATGGGCCTGAAACGAGTCTGAACCTGAATAGAGCTTGAGAACTTTCTATCCAAGCCCGATTCAAACTGGCTTATGTTGTCTTGAGTTTTGAGTCCAGAACTGACCTGAGCTTAAGAAAATTAAGACATTAATTAATACATTCCATGTACAGAAGGTTACAGCACAGCTTTTTTGTTCTGCTCAGAATGACATTTTGTTGCCCTGATCTGAAGACTGACAGCACATTAAGGCTAGTATAGGATATGGACCAGAAAGACTGCATGTTTCCTGACTTTTAAATGACCTAATTTAAGATTATTAAGATTAAGTGACCCTTACTAGTCCCAGAACAGGGAAATTTCATCTCCACATCTAACCGATCCGTGCAGTGAAACACCACATACACATTAGTGAACACACACACTAGTGATGGGAAGCCCTATCCACAGCACCTGGGGAGCAGCTGGGGGTTAGGTGTTGCACTCAAGGGCACTTACTGTCGGCACTTATGGTCACGTACTGTCGGCTCAGGGGATCGAACCAGCAGCCTTCTGGTCACAGGGCTGATTCTCTAACCTCCAGCACATGACATCCATTGGCCAGTCATGATAAAATTGTTGATCAGCTCATATTTAAGTGTCTAGGTACACTTTAGTGCTAAAAAAAAGAAAAGTCAGATCTCATCCACTTTAAATCCAATTATTTAAGCACTTCTGCCAATTCCTGTCACTTGTTAGCTCTGCCAGGCAGTTCCAAGAGCCATAATGATTAAACAACTTTTTAGTTCCAAAGAGTTTAATGAGGAAAAAAGAAAACGGCACGAAAAAGGAAGAACAAAACACATTGTTGGCGGCCAAATGACTTTTTAATTATGAAGGCTTTCAGCAGTAGTCTAGGTTAATCTATTTCCAGTGAAATGCTTCTCATTTAGCAATGGGCAGAACCCAGTAAATGACCAACATTTCAAGTCATTTGGGTGTGAGCGGCTGGGTGGTAGATGGGGTACACTGACTGGAGTCTAAGGCAGTGGCAGGGAGGCCACTAGTGCTATCAAGAGTCCTGCGGGAGTTGGAGTGTGCACATTAAAAATGATTAATGTCTTCCTCCAGCTGCCACGCTGCCTCCTGCCTTCAGAGTCAGGAAGAGGAATGGGCTGCAGGAAGCAGAGCCCTGCTAATCTCAGAACACATGGAGGGTAGAGAAGATACTGTTAAAAGACCCTGCACCATTACTGGTGATGCACAGATTTTGACTCAGTTATAGGACGCAACCCAAACAATGACATGAGGCAGTCTAGATCTCTACATTTGGAAGGCATGGGGTTACAGTGTGAGCTGTGGTTTAGCGGCAACACTATGAATGACATCACACTTCTCTGAGTACAGTACAGTGCAAAAGTCAGACACTGCTCTTTTTTTTAACATAAGCTACATTAACTAAGTCATTCAATTTCAGAAGATCTGATATAAAATGATGCACTAGTGCATTAATGCATACGACAAAGGACAACGAGTGAAAAACTGGAACTGTTAACAACCGTGCAAGACCTTGGTAGACCAACAAAACAGTCACCATGAGATAAACAGCACTTAAAGCTTTCATATTCGAAAGGTACGAGATTAAGAGCTCCACTTTTGGATGGGAGTACTAAAACATCCCTGAAGATTTATTTGAAAAGCCAAAAGCAAAGCTGAATGAATGAATGGAAGCCAAATAAATTACTTGTACTTAATGGCAATTTGATTGAAAATTTATCAAAAGAATGAAAGGTGGTCTCTGATATTTGCACAGCACTGGACATCAATGGTATCACCAATTCTTCTAGAACAAAAAAAAATAATTATATCAATTACAAAAAGTTTATAAACCAACTAATGTACATTAACTGTATATACAGCACAGTAACAAGCAGCTAGTAGTAGGTTCTCCTCCTGATAATCATTAAATAGTATTTTTGCAAGTATCTTGATGGTATATTTTGGTGGTTTGAGCATTTTATAAGCAAGAAAGCTCATTATAACACCCGATAAGACAGAAAGCCTTGCCTTTGCTGTCTATCAGTAGCTAAAAATAGTTGCAATTAACCACTGGAAGAGCACAGATGACTGAAAAATGTCATTCTCTTTTGATGACAACGTAATGACTGCAACTTATCATCAGAGGGGAAGCAGGAGATTACAGTGCGACATTTTGGTAAAGTCAGTGACACGTGCCTGGGCGTGTGGCGCAGACATATTCATTAGTGTTAACATCACTGTAGTGTGCGACGTCTGACAGCCAGTTCTGAGCAATTTATCAGAATTATTAATGTCATTTTCATTGCAGTAATTACATTCCATAATCATAATAATTACCATCTTTAGCAATGCCATCAATAATGCGTGGCTCATTGGTAATGCTATGGCAGCAAGTCTTTTCAGAAGAAGAACAAAAAAAAAAAAACACAAAACGTCCTTGACCTTTAAATAAGGATGACTTTGTTACCTAAACATGGAGTTCAATTTAATTATTTCACTGTTTCCCCCCACCAAACATACTTAAGCGATTAAGATGCACCTATCACTGCGCTCTGAAAATAGACCCATGTGAAGAAGGGGGTGGTCAAGGATAGAGCTGCATTTTCTCTTCCCCAGAGAGACAAAGAGCAAGAGCCTAGCAGAAAAAAGGGGAGTGAAGAGAAAGGAAGGAAGAAAGAGGAGAAAAGAAGACGCACAGCCGGGACCTCTAAGGGATTGCTGTGCATTCAGGCTTCCTCTGGAAACAGATGAATGGGGCATCCACCTGCAGAACAACTAACCTTTATTACGTGCTGCACACTGCTTCTAGCTCTATTGTTAATTGTTTGCGAACCAGCATAACTGTTTATATGGTGTTTAACTGCCCAGTGTGTTCCATCATGTGGCATATGGCGAGCTTGCGGTTAGAATCCAGTAAAATTACAGTAATGTTTATTTCCTTCATTAATGCAAGTTGTCCTTTGTTATGAGGGCAAAAGCAAAAAAAAAAAAACATAGGATCTTACAGAGCTATTAAAGCCAGCTATTAACATCAAGTACCCAACAGCACAAGCAGAGCTTGCAGTATTATTATAAATGTTTTAATGTGGAGTGCTTTAAGTATGCAGTGTTCAGGAAATGTGCAGCTGCAATTCTAAGAAGTCTGAAATACCACATCCTACATTTATTTCCTTGTTTTTTTATTGCTTGCCCTGAGGTCCTTGTATGACATTTGTGGGGGTTTAATATAACAAAAATAGTTATAATTCATTTCTACATTACTATTTTTTCAACCTTTCTTGATCCCTTGCGATTAAAAAGGCTGTATTCTGCTGTTGACAGAAGAAAATCTTGTATCTCCAAAATGGTAACTTTACAAGAGAAGGAAAAACATAGTTTAATTTTAATGTACGTCAATGGAACCAGGCGTCTTTCCAAGTCATTTTGGGTCATTTTTTAAATCCAATGAAAGATCCGTGAAAAGGACAATAGACATTTTCACATTATGTCGAAAACTGAAAAAAAAAACAACAAAAATGGAGGTTTTCTTATGACAACAGCGATTTGTTACTGTACCTTTAAGATTTATTTTCTGATTGTCTGGCCTCTATTGCACCTCAAACACTATTAATAACCCCAGAGTGTTGTATGGACTAGGTGAGTATTATAGTATTGCAGTGTTGTAGACACTAGGTGAGTATAGACTATATGGCCAAAACTATGTGGACCCTTGACCATCAAACCTATATGAGCTTGTTTTTTATTGCAGATTTTTATACCTCCTCCACCAAATTTCACTGTTAGCACTGTGCATCCCAGTGGATAGAGTTCCCCAGAAATCTATAGACTCGTCCATCAGACTGTCAGATGCTGAATCATCACCCCAGAGAACACATTTCCACTTGTCCAGAGTCAAGTGGCAGCGCTTTACACCACTAAAGCCATCATTTCTCATCGCGCATAGTGATCTTAGACTTGTGTGCAGCTGCTCGGCCATGGAAACCCATTTCATGAAGCTCCCCCAAGTTCTTGTGCTGATGCTGATACCAGAGGCAGTTTGGGACTCGCTAGCGAGTAATGCAACAGAGAACAGGCCATTTTTACACACTAGACGCTTCAGCACTCTGCAGCCCTGCTCTGTGAGTGTCATCTACCACTTCGTGGCTGAGCTGGTCCTGCTCCTATTTCCTATTTCACAATAAGCTCCTATTTCCTATTTCACAATAATCGCATTTACAGTTGACTGGGGCAGATTTAGCAAAGCAGAAAACTCAATTTGATTTGTGGCAATAGTGCATTATATTACACTGTCACATTTAAAGTCTTCAGTATGACATGCATAAATGCTGACTGAGCTTGATTCTATGCGACGGGTGCTGTTCTGAAACACTTGTGCTCAGTAATTAAGAGGGATGAACATTTTGGCACATACTGTAATGTAATATAAATGCCTTGGTTCATGACATCACAAAAATAACAAATGCAGCTTCATTTCTATAGGTGGATTGTATGCATAGGGGAGTGAACAGTACATTTTGAAACATTAACCATGTTTACATACTATATCAAACTTTGTAGTTCTACAATTACGGACTGTAGTCCATCTGTTTCTCTGTTAACCCCCTTTTACCCTGTTCTTCAGTGGTCAGGACCCCCACGGACTCTCACAGAGCAGGTACTATTTGGGTGGTTGATCATTCTCAGTACTGCAGTAACACTGACGTTGTGGTGGTGTGTTAGTGTGCATGGTACGAGTGCTGGTACGAGTGGATCAGACACAGCAATGCTGCTGTATACAGAGCATCTATATTTGTTCACCACTTTATCAGATAGAAAACTAATGAAAAATGAAATGATGAGGTAAGTAACAAAAAACAAAAGCACGGAACATTCTGGGTAGCCTCACCCTCTGCGATAAATATTTATAATGCTGTTTATTTGAGTTTAAGAAGTGTGACAACTGAGACCATCCTATCCATCAGATAACTAAAGCTACTCAATGGCTTCAAACAGGCCTCTACCCCTGCACCTCCTCTATAATGATGGCACTTTTTTTTTACGATGACTTTGATACTCACTTATTTTGCCGCAGTCTGGGGTTTTTCCACAGGGAGCACTATTAGTCAGCAGGAGCTCCTGAATGCATATGTGCAGTACCAACTTTGATGAATTTGATGAGTACCACAAAATGAGTGGTGGGAGTCAATATTATATTTGTTTAACATGATTTTTTTATTGAAGATTTTCACTAAATCAGTTAATCAGAAACATGTCGATAATTTTCGTTAATTTTTAACAAGTAAATATTGTACTAGTTATCTACAGTCATTTATAGATTATTATGTTTACTAAATGATTGTGTTTACAAGGTGTACCAGAACTGTGGGTGTGTCTAATGCACTCATTTCAGCATCATACATGCTAATATGCCACTATCACGTTCGTGTCACTTGCTGGTGAGGACGGTCCACCATCCCAATAATGTCTAATCAGGGGTTTCCAATGATGAATGGGATAGAGGAACACATAGGCTGCAGCCAGTACTTTTAAACCTAGAGAGTGTGTCTCTATGGTAGATAAACCTGATCGAATGGCCAGTGAGTATAGGTACAAAGCAGGTATAGGTATACATAATAAACAGACAAATCAATGTATATCTTTACACATTTTTGAGACTTTGCTATGAATAAGACAGAGACTAAAACCCTCATTACTTTCAAACACAAAAACATGATTAACATTTGTCGAATAATACTCGCTCACACAACCAGTGAGTCATAGGGAACATGGTATACTCTTGTTGTAAGCAGTGTAGGGCCAGCAAGTTCAACCAGGAGTGCTTTGTTAAAAGCCTGATGCTAAATGTGTTAAAAGCATTCCACTGATTCAGTGAGGCTTTGGGAGAAAAGTTGGGAAATCTAATAGTTATAGATTTAATATTATTGAGCTGCAGTAATGAAAATTTGGCCAGTTACATTTGAAAATGTTACTAAAAATTAATTTAGAAACAATTAAACCATTCATATATTCAATCAAACAAGGAACAAAAGAGAGAAAAAAAAGAGCAACAACTAGAATTAAAGTTGGGTCCCAGTATTTTTCATGTTCATAAGAATAATACTAATACTACTACTACTACTACTACTAATAATAATAATAATAATAATAATAATAATTATTATTATTATTATTATTAGAATAATGGTAAAGAAATAATAATGGTAAAAATATACAGTGACTCAAAAAAAACTTTTTTTTTTTTCAAACAGAAGCAGGACAAAGACAAGTGAAATTATTTGATCAAATTCAGGTTTTCTCTCAGTCGTACTGTAATGGTGTACAGCAACAAGCAAAGAATTAATTTTCTGTTATTATTTATTGTCATCCTCGTGTTACTATTACCACTACAATTAAAATTAAAGTATTCTCTCTCCTGTACTCACCAGGTATGACTTGCTTATAATTTAACAAGTTTGGCACACATAACATGTCAGAATATGCAGACGGATGTTAAAAGCTGAGGTAGTGTCTTTTATTGGTCTAATAAAAGTGGAGCAGCTCTATTAATATATAGAGTAAGTCTTCATACCAGCACTGAGGCTGGTCAATTTCCCTTATGTTCAATGGATATACGAATATAGGAATAATTAATGACTGGCTGCCTCAAGGGAGAACGCGTTTTTAATTATGATTAAATCTGATGTGATCTTATAATAATCACATGTCATCTGGTGGCAGTACAGAATGCGTTGGCTAAGCTTTCCATCAACATCACCAAATTTGCTGAGTTTAAACCCACAGTCCAGCTCTTCTGGGACACTCCGGCACTCACGAGTTCGAATTACAAGGATTACAAGATAAGGCAAACTGCTGCACCACACATTAGCGATGCCAGAGGCAATCTGCACAAACAGATTACCAGCCAGTCATTACTGCCATAGCACTGGAAGGCCAGGCGGTGTGTGTATATTCAGCAAGAGAACTCTTCCACCGCTTCGACTAGGAATCTCCTCTCAGTGTCATAAAGTACATGGTTGCTCTGCCAACAGCACACTTAGGTTTATGTGCCCACGTTTTCATTTAAATTTGACTAAACCACAGTAAGAGGATAATGCCTCAATTGCTTCAGCTTTAACCAATGAAGCCAAAGCTACTTTTCCAAAAATGTGTCACATCTAAAACCTACAAATGAGCCAAAATAGGCTCAAAACGGGGTAAAACTGTATTTAGGATAATGCATTAAAATCTCCACCCAGCAGGCAGCATTATCTGTGAAAAGGACATGGATGTCAGGTCAGAACCCCTTGACTTACTATCCTCCTGTCTTTTCTCAGGGCATTGAGATAATGGGCATCATGGGTGACAGACTCAAGAACTTCAGCTCTCAAAGTAAAAGCTCCGGATTTTTCAACAAACCCAGGATAAACCAATCCATCCCCTCCCCGGAATTACTATTGACTCCCATCCAGGAACTCATTTTGCTTTGACCCTCGTGAGCTACTGACCCACTTCCTACAGTCGTGGGGTGGCATCAGAAACGGCGATGGGTCTGCGGCACTTTCTGTCTGTTCTTTCAGGGGTGGATGATTCAGTTTTAGAACAGACTGATTTTTATAAACAATACCAACATGTTTTTTGTTTATTTGTTTTTTCCCTCAAAAGCAACAAACACAGTAGCATTTATTTTCACATTTATTTGCTTTTGCAATTTGTAAGCCACCTCAACACACATATATGAGACCTATGCTGGTGGGCAGACCTAACACATGTATAAGGATCAATGACATGATGTGCATTGTTCATTATTTTTGCATGAAATATTTAAACTGTATGACGCATATCACATTGTTCTGCAATGCCTCTTTTATATGAATACATCTTCAATGTATCAAAATAAAATTCATTTTATGCTTCCCAAAGTCAAAAAATGTCATCAAACTACTAAAAAGGGTACTGAGATTTTTTTTTTCCTTTTCTGCTTTTTCCCTTGGCATTTTGGGCAATTTTTGGTCTATTCCTCCTGAAATTTACACACAATGTAAAGGGCAAAAGCATTTTCAAAATATGTCAAAAACTGGAAAACAAAACAAAACAAAACAAAAAAAAATCATTTCATTTTGTCCATTCATCACGATATTTACACACAGTGTAATGCGTAACAGGCATTTTCAACCAACTGCAGCGATATATTTATATATGACAAAACACAACTGATAATTTATAAAGGCTGACATGCTTTGAAGAAAGAGTGAGCAGGATATGTACAACAAAAAAGATCCCAAGTGGCCTTCATGGAGCAAGGCCAAAATCAGAAGCTCTTTCCCCAATATTGAAAAAAAGGTCATTTTTGAGTCAGGGTTAGGCTGATGCATTTTACCAAATCAGTATCACCTTAGGACAAAACATGAAAAAAGTAATATTATTGCAGTATTATATTAAAACAATACAAATATGTTCAATGGCAAAGGTTTATATGGGTGCCCAAGGGCAGAGACTAAGATTACACATGTTTTTGTCAGACATTAATATGCTTAAAATCTAAAAGATTTTAATTAACTTGTGGTTGTGCCATGCGACATTTTATGGATGGTCAAATTGATTGTTTAAAAATGAATTCACACCACTATAAATGTTATATGTAAAGATATATACATGCTATGATTATACTCTAGCTATGAATGTCAATATTGAATAAATTCTAGCAAATGTTGGATGTCAATTTGTAACATTTTTTGCATATAATGGGTTTTTGAAACAGCTGATGTATAATAGAAAACACATCAATGTTTATATCAATATTTCTCCAATAGGTGATATTAATCGTAACATAGCACTGATATTTCTTACACATAAAAATCCCACTCTTAACAATCTATATAATTTTAAAAAATGCAAAAGTGTCCATTATATCTTCTTAAATAAGTTTTACTGTTGAACTGTTTAATTTAGAATATTTTAAATGATCATTTAGAAAGCCCTGTTTGCTACTGACCCATATGCATTAAAATAAATCAGCGTTCAAATCCCATTATTTGTTATTAATAATAATTAAAATAATCATTATTTTTATCAGTATTTCTCCAATAGGTGATATTAATCATAACATAGCACTGATATTTCTTATACAAGTGATGCCCAATCTTAACAATGTATATCATTAAAAAATGCTAAAATGAACATTAGGTCTTTTTAAATCATTTTTAAAGTTACGGGTAATATTTTTAAATGGTTGTTTTGAAAGCCTTATTTGCCACTGACCCCCAGGAATTCTTCCATTACACAGAAAATGTTCTCCCTTCGCTGCACACAACACAAACTGTACTCTTGATGTCCTCTTCGCATACTTTGAAATATTTCCAATAGCAGACATTTCTAAAAACAGCATTCAAATCTCATTACTTATGTTATAAAATCAAAACCTGGAAGGGTCTAAATAAAAACAATTCAGACGGCTGCGAGTTAGGATTGATTCTGACCCTGGCCGATTCTGCTCGTGCTCACCTGCTTTCATTTATACGTGATTCATTCTATTCTTGCTCACAGTAATTGATTTCTGCATTTCTGTCCAGGGCAGAGTTAAATGGGCTGCCATGTCTGGCCCAGTTAGAGCAATGAAGGCCTTTCAGCAGTTCCGACAGGAAAATAAATAAAAAAGTGGCTCTCCTGAAACTGTACCCTGGCTCCAGCATAAACTTTATCCTGTAGAAGAAAATCTATAAAGTGACTACAAGGCTGACTGCAGCGCTTGTGGGCACATCGTACTTCTCCATCACAGGGTAACCCAACACTGGCACTGGGTGCGTTTGAGTGAAAAAGCTTATACTCCCATTAGAGGGAACTAAAAATGTCCTCACGCACTCTTCACTCTGATGGCCATGTAAGCGATTGTGGCACTAACTTCAAGATGCATTTTATCTTGATCTAACAGAAACAGACGTAGGGTAAACTAATGAAACTGTTCACACAAGAAAGGGGGCAGAGCTGTTATTTGATCTAATGAAATCATTATATTTATATATAAACAATCAAAGAATTTTCACTCTCAAGACGGAATATGAGCTTCTCTTGAACACACATGACTCTGTGCCACTGAGACATTAGTGAGAAAATGTACACAGGCCAAACTGAAGTGTATCGGATATGCGGCCTAGATTTGTTATTTCACTTCATGAGATGCCATTTTTTGCAGTATTTGGCCTTATTTTGTGAAAAAAAAGTTGACATTGAAAGAAACTAAAAAAATTCAGAAGTGCCAAACTTATATTTTACATAACTGAATTGAAGTGAGTGTCTGTGCAGTCACTACTTAACGTAGTTAAATGTGAACAACATAGCAAAACAACAGTAATAAGTCTAGACTTCTGACAGTTAAACCAAAAATCAACAGTGGTGGACAGTAAGTAAGTAAATGTAATTAGTTACTGTACTTAAGTATTTTTTCTTGTATCTGTACTTTATCAAAGTATTTCCATTTTGTGTGACTTATCACTTTCGTTTTGCTACATTTCAAAGTCAGATGTCTTACTTTTTACTCCACTACATTTTGCAAAATCTGTCCTTCCTTTTGATGTCCAAACAAAAGAAGTGCAAAGCAAGAGCACCAATAAGGGTGTTTTGAGCTTGTTTTGACCTGTTGGACCAGTGCAAGCACCTGGTTCAACATCAGTGCAGCAGCGTAAAATTTTAGGAGTGTCTGTTCAACATAAATGATGAACTAACCTAACTTTGTGTAAATAGACCACAATGTAGAAATATGTACACATAGGCAGTCATGACTGGCGTCTTTTTTCTGAATGTCTACAAACATTTCATTTTATAGTAAATTAGGCTACGTTTACACAGCAGGTAAAAGTGGCCCAAATCTGATTTTCTCACCAAATCTGATTTTTTTGTTTAGCTGTTCACACTATCTGTTAAATGTGATGTGTATGCGACATCAGTCTGAACAGATCAGCTCCCAAACCGACCCGCATTGCCAAAAGAACAGAGCTTCACGAGGCTTGTAAACAATCTTGAAGACTAATGAACACTAGTCGCTCCAGGTTTCGTCTTCGCCAGCATTAAAGGAGAGATTATGAAGTTCCAGTGGTTGACAGCTGGGCTCATCACCCAGAATGTTTTCGAGTTCGCCGTAAAAAAGGGCGTGTTATTCGGCCACGGCCACTTCTTTGGTTCTTGTCCTCAGATTGTTTAAACTGTTCTCTGGTGCTACAGCCTCGGGCCTCATCAAACCTCATCAAACACGGAGCAGTTGCGATGAGTCTCTATTTTTTTGGTACAGAAACATCAGCCTAAATGTTTATGAGTCTCATAAGCGCAAAATTATGACGAATGTAGAGTTGTACTGATGTAAATTCGCATGAATTCCGATCTGGCTGTTCAGACTGAATCGCATAGATCGGATACGGATCAGATTTCAGTACCACATATGAAAGCGTCTCAATTCGGAATTGAAAATGTCAGATTCCGTGTGTTTTTTGCTGCTCACACTGCCACACAGATGACACATCTGTGTCACATATGAGGCAAAAATTGGATTTGGGCCACTTTTACCTGCTGTATAAATGTAGCCTTAGTTTGGGGTAGTTTATGTTAATGAACAGAGACCTACAGATGCGATGTAGTAAAGGAAACTCATTTGTGATCCTGAGTTTAAAGCAAGTTTTTAATTAAACTTAACTTGTAGCCAAGTTGCAAAAAAATCTTAAACTGAAACTTTGCTTGTTTGTAAAAAGTGATTTCAGAGCCACTCGGCTCTCCCTGATGGAAACTGTTTACCTTCAGTGTTTTGTGTTTATGATCATTTTAATAGACGTCAGCATCACTAATTAATGACATTCTAATAAAAGACTGGTTTACCAAGAGAGACACTGGAGGACTTTCTCCTAAAATGAGTTCAAGAAGCGAGTGCCTATAAAAATGATTATAGGACATTAGAGTCATAATTACTCTTTTAGTACTTTTACTTTTGATACTCAAGTACATTTGAGGGAAAATACTTTAGTACTTTTACTCAAGTGGTGGTCTGTAGGGAGGACTTCTGCTTTTACTGGAGTAATATTTTACCTATTTTAACTCAAGTAAATGACTTGTGTACTTTGTCCACCACTGGTACGCAATGAAAATACATTGTAGTAACTGTGTGTTTACAGCTGTTTTGGGATCAGACCTTACATGTGTTTTCGGAGGCCAAGTGTAAAGGACTCCAGGGTTTAAGGACAGAAAAAGACAAGACTGCTGTGTAACATCTAACCTGTGCTCTGACCCTTCTCACTGTGAGCTTCCCTGCTGAACCGGCACTGCCCAAAACGCCTGCTGCACAGCAACAGTTTGTTTCCACATCCTCACCCCTGGCAGTCGGCCTCTGATATGGAGGCTTTAGCTGGAACTCAAGTGCTGAAGAATTCAAGAACCTTTCTTGGCCAAGACTCCCTCGTCTCTCTTGCACTATTGATTGGGGCAATGGAGAAGAGAATTCGACTGTGCAGCCATGGCACAAGCCTGGACTATTGATTTCACTTCAAGCTGACAGAAAAAAAATGATGAGGAACAGTAGGACTATAGAGCCCCTTTTGACTGTGTGTGCCACCAATTTGAAATAACAGACAATCCACGTAGCCACAAAGTCCAGTTTTCACCGTTCCCCACGTTCAGCTCAGCAACTCTGACCGCGATTAGGACCACATTGTGATGGGTCGTCATTCAAAAGTTATTGAAAGAACAGTTTACCCCGCAAAATTGTGACAAACTATTTCTGCTTGACATAAGAAACGGCATAGGGTCCATTCACCGTCCTTTCAACACAACTGTTTGGCTGAAAGACAAGATGACAAATGGCTGCTAAATCTTGTGACGTGTGGAATCTGTTCCTCTGCCACTTCGGTTGACCTGCTCGTTGAAAAATAGCCGTGGACAGAAGAAAGCACATAAACTCATTTTGCTTGTGTTACACAGCGCTCGAGAATGGGCACACTAAACGCTGTAGTAATTGTAACGCTGTCATTTGAATTGGAACATAGATATTGTTACGGTAAAAAGCAATCTCTCTTTCTCCCTCCCTCTCTCGCCTTCCTATTCAGTGCATCTCCTTGCAGACATAAACTCTTTATTTTGCCTCCTGCATATAAAGTAGGGCTGCACAATGGCTTGTTCCTTATTTGTTAACACAATACAGATATTACAAAAGTGCAACATGCAAATGAGCCTCCAAACGATCACTGAATGTTTTATTGTGTGCCTGACCAATTACGGACATTCTAC
Source organism: Pygocentrus nattereri (assembly GCF_015220715.1). NCBI lineage: Eukaryota > Metazoa > Chordata > Actinopteri > Characiformes > Serrasalmidae > Pygocentrus > Pygocentrus nattereri. Next base: position 34,070,565 of record NC_051217.1, on the reverse strand, counting down.
AAATGTTTGGATGAGGCACTTACACTGATCAGACATAATATTATGACCACCTCCTTGTTTCTATGCTCACTGTCCATTTTATCAGCTCCACTTACTCTATAGGTGCACTTTGTAGTTCTACAGTTATAGACTATAGTCCATCTGTTTCTCTGTTCTTCAGGGGTCAGGACCCCCATGGACCCTCACAGAGCAGGTACTGTTTGGGTGGTGGATCATTCTCATCAACACTGATGTGGTGGTGGTGTGTTAGAGTGTGTGTGGTGCTGGTGCGAGTTGATCAGACATAGCAATGCTGCTTGTCTCTTCTGATTTAATATGTGCTGCCAAAATCTTTTGCTGTGTGTGGATTCAATACAGAGACGTTCAGTTCTGTCAGACAAGAAAAAATGTTGGCCATTTTGACTAAGAGATTTTTGTTGCCATTTTTTAGTTTTCTTGTGCCTGACCAACTACCAGTGAGCTAGAGAGCATTTTAATAACACTCTATATAAAAATCACAATGACTCTGTTTGCAGGGTCATAAAACCTGACAATACAACCTGAGCTCCATTCAACTGAATATAACTTTAGCATTTAGAATCATACAGATGAATAAAAATAGCAAATAAAATGTGTGTGTGTGTGTGTGTGTGTATACACAGTCCTGGTCATGCAGAGAAGATAGTCCAGCTTTAGCATCTTTTTCTTGCAAAACTGACTTTGGCTAATGATCATCAAGTCACATATCTTTAGTATCAGAGATATTTCTGATTTGCAGTCTATTTTGCTGTTTGACAGCTGCTTTAATTCCCTTACTTGATGCTTCCTTTCCATTGCTCGAGTGAAAATGAGCACCACTTGAAAATATTTTGTCTTTATTTTTGAGTCTCTGTTATTTATGAAATATCTTAATATTTATCACAAAAACCTGAAACATGCAATATGACTTTTGTCAGCACTGTTCAGCCCTACTAGAAAGATGTTAAAAAGTGCAAGCATAAACTCTTTTCACCTCCTGCCAACAAAGACTTTAAAAAGTAAGAGTAAGATTCATACATCACAGACAGCAAATCCATTCATGGTATCTTAATCAGCGCATACGACTGTCTGTGTGCAAAGCGCGTCTCTCTGCAGGATGCTGTTAATTAGACTTCATACTGCGCTGCAAACTCAGATAGGAGGGAGAAAAAAAATAAGCCAATATGACTGAGACAGGCTGCCATACCAACACTACAATTAACATGGTGTCTCAGCAGGATTCACTCTGATTAAGAACTGCAAAATTAAGAATCTAACAGCACTGTGGATTTTGAGGACTTAGCTGCTGCTATAAGACTGGTGGGTGGGAGGGGGAGGGAAAACGTTTATTTAAATACATCAGCAGAGACACAGACACATTTCTGGGGATAATGTATGTTAATGATGAGGAGAAAACAATGCCAACTTCCTCCTGGATATGGGTGTGCAATGCATCTGCAAATGTCTCTGAAGGTGGCAATTCTTGTATTTGACACATGAGAATTCACTCAATTACAGTAATATTCAATAAAGTGTGCACCAAGGCTAGGGTATATACCACCTATACCACATGACATCTTATAATATGGATTAGCCCAAAAATGCCCCCCCCCCCCAAACATGAACATGAACATGATCAGCTCAAAAAATTCTTACAAACCCAACAAAAGAGCATTTTTGATGAAAACGGGTAATTTCACAGCTGAGTGCTGCTTGCAGTACGTGCCTCCGTTTATCACTGTTGCCTTGGTGCTAGGAAAGTCCAGAAATCGAGTATTTTTCCACTTCCTGTGTGCAGCATGCCACTTAAAACCACTGGCAAAACATTCCGCACCAAGTCTATCTGCGATGGTTTCTGTATTTGCTCTTTTGGTGCACTTTATTGGACAAAACAGGTATGACATCATCTACTGTACCAGATCAGAGAGGACACATTAGCTTATAGAGCTCATCCAACAGGCAGGGTTCAGTGGTAAGTGTAACAAATAGTCAGCTGTCTTAGTCCGACTCAGAAACAGTAAACGGTGAAATATTAGTTTATAGACCAGCTAAAAATTGCAAAGCAGAATTGAGGATGGGTGGGAAGGTAAAACAAACAGTAGAAGAGAGAACAATGAAGAGAAGAAGCTACTAAGAGTTTACATGAGCATTTACAGGATAAGGAAAATGTTCAGGTTTATATGGTTAAAGAGGAAACCTGTATTATGTATTGATTATAAAATGCTTATGACATTCTAATAATATATTTTTTTTTTGGAAATTGAGATGCATTGTTATGATCAGAACTGTAGAAAATACTTTATAACACTTTATAATAACAGGTCCCAATAAACAGAGACATAATAATCATTTGTTATCGATGATTACGAATGATTTAATAAGTTCCACATGCATGAATAAATGCTACTATTTATCTTTTAGCCATTTACTAAGTGACAGAGAAGTGCTGTAAATGCTATCCATAAAAGTGTTATTATTAAGTGTAATATCTTTACAAGTACATATATAATATCTTTACAAATGCATAATACAAATACATAAGTCATAACTTCACACCAGGGACCCAATTAATGATCATTAAGAGGTGGGGGCTCCTCTGTGGAGAGGGGCAGGCAGTGTTAGCACATTAAGACTGAGCGGTGGTCTCAAAGCATGCATAAAAGTTACGCAGTTCAGCAGGGAGGGAGGCATCTGTGGTTGATGGAGCACTGACTTTGTTCTTGTGGTCCGCAATTGCTTGAATCCCTGAACGCGAGGCCCTGCAGAGGATGGTCAAAACTGCTCAGCACATCACGGCAGCTGTCCTCCCACCCATAGAGGACATATATGCCAAGCGATGTGAGAGGAAAGCCATCAACATATCCTCAGACCCCACACATCCCAGCCACCCCTTGTTCCAACCTCTGCCATCCAGAAAGAGGTACCGGAACATCCGAGCCAGAACCACCAGGTTCAAGAACAGTTTCTATCCCTGAGCTGTCAAACTGGTCACATCGGCAGCATCGACCTGAGCTTAACAACACCACCACAGTCTGTTACTGATCAACCTGATCACCCAGCACGCTACACACTGACCTCCACCAGCTCAGAGGACTGTATGCTGTGCACTTCATCTCTGGCTAGCCTTATTTGAACTTTATTTTTATTTATATTTATATTTAGGCTCCAGCACCCCCCCCCCGCGACCCTGACGGAGAAGCGGCTTAGAAAATGGATGGATGGATGGATGGATGGATGGATGGATTTCTGTCTATATATCTGATTCTCTTGAATATCTTACTATGCACATACTGTCTTTACGTCCAATATACCTGTTATAACCTCTGCCTATGCACATTTTGTCTATGTTCGATATACTTGATATACTGCTGACTATGCATCTTGTACTTACTGACTATGCACATTTCGTCTGTCTTTTACTGTCTTTTATCTTTGCACTGTTTGCTATTTATCTTTTATTACTGCACTGGAAAAGCAGCCCGATAATGTTTCGTTATACTCTACTACCCTGTATTGTATAATGAATTGAATTCAATTAGAAAAAAAGTACATGTTAACAACATAATGATGAGAATCATGCATCACAAATAATCAATTCTTGTTTTGAATTGAAAAATAGCAGATTATAAATATAATTACCGCTTGATACTGACTTATTTACTTGATAGACATAACTCAAAATATATAACTTCAGCATTTATTTTTATTTGCTTAAACATTATCATAACCATGAAACAATGGTGTGTTAAATGTTTACTGAGGTATTTACTGTCTTGCAGATTGATTCAGTGATGAATAAACATTTCCGTAACACTCAATCATTATTAAGTGGTTAATACGTACTTTTTAATCATTAATAGTCATTAATGAGCCTCTAGTATATAGTTGTGTCTTTATTGTCTTCCTGTGTATTTATACAGACATACTGTATTGCATTTACAGGTATAATATATTACGTGTATAAAAAGCGTTCACAATTTTTTGATTATTTCTGTCACTCAGAATATGGTTAAGATTTAAAATAGTAGCACTTATTAATGCACAAGTAATAATTACGCTATCCTTCATTTGCCTTAACAAACTGCAGTTGCTACTGATAAGGGTCTGCTATTATAAAGTGACTGACAGCAAATAACAGTGATATAAATCAGAGCTAATATTGTCCCAAATCAGAAAATCAGACCATTTTCAAATGTAAAATCTCATTTCAAGACTGATGTGCTGTTGTTATTGTCAATATTCCAGTACTGTGTAAATCACTCTTCCAGTAATATTATAATAGAGTTTTTACCAAATTAATCTTAATAAGTCAAACACCCCCTAGTGCTGAATCAAAGAAGAAAAATGTATATTTCTTATAACATATAGTGGAAAAAGACTGTTCCTGTGTGCTTCCAACTGATACGCAGTCAACTGACAGGTTGGGCTAGTCTATGTGTCTGGTCCAGCAGAGTATTTGTTTATTTATGTCTCCATTTCTTAATCTATTTCCACAGTTCTCTACCCTCTCTCCAAGAAATAATGAGTAGAGCAGATGGTGGGGAAAAAGGACAACCCACGTGGTTAACCTCCCGTATGGAGACGGGCGTTCATATCTTGGTCCGCTGTGTTTGTAGCGACTCGGTGGTGGAAAATGCGCCTTATTCTGCCAAAGCCGGAAGAACACAGCCACTCTGGCTTTAATTTGAGATGTCGAGACTTTCGTGGATGATCACAAGGCTGCCTTCTGCAGAAAGGAGCACGAATGCAGCTCATGGCTCGAGTGCTTGAGGTATAGATGTAAACGCTGAAACGGGTACAAGTGGAGGAAACGGCAATTAAATAGTGGGGCACAAAGAAGCACTTTAATCCATACACAAGTCCTTCAAGATGACTCACATGAATCACTCTTTCATTATGGAACTCTTCTGAGGATTGTGGAGGAGGAGAACTCTCTGCTTCTCACTGGACCTTTTGACAAGCAAAGCGCAGCCGACTAAAGGCAGACATTTGTTACAATTAAACTACCAGGTCCTTTCTAATCAAAACAGGCCCCAGAGCCGCTCTCAGCATCAATCATTTATGCACGCAATGAACTGGGTCACGCCAGGCCAGTTCTTGGTCCACCTTAAATGTGACCCGTGTGAGCTGCTGGCTTTTTTTGTCATTCATCATTTTCAATCGCTGTTATTGGACAGGGCTGGAGACTATTTTAAGGCAGCCGCTGCCACTGCTTCCAATGCACCCGGTTCGCTATTAAGTTCTGCGTTTGCAGGAGTAGACTCTCACTGATCCTGACAAGGATTATCCCATGAGAATTTCCTCGATTCGGCTGAGAAGCCAAGAGGAGAGATGAGACGATAGCGACCATGAATGCAAGCTGTGTTTAATTAAACATGCTTGCTTAAGCACTATTGAAAGTGTGTAGCGGCGTCGTATAATACTATCAGCATCAGGGCTGTCACCATTATTCAATTAAAACTGTTTACTTGATACAAAAAGGACGAATTTAAAATTGACCTTCTCAATGAATTGCCAACATTTGAATGATGAATTGAAATACTGCCGCTGTCCAAAGAAAACAAGAATCGCAAAAATGACAATGCTTCACAGAAGAGGGCAAAAAACAATCTTTCCTTTCGATGTAGGTTAATTTGGACCATATCTTTAGGTCCATTCATCATGAAACTCTCAAATAAAGGACATAAAAGGCAGTAGCTGTGGTCAAAATAATTAAAGGAATGAAAATCAACATAAATAAGGAGTCATTCTTTTTTGGGACACCAACAATATATACAATCCCCTTTAAAAGTTTTAGGCAGACACCTAAATGTTTTTATTTATCTCAGCTTTAAGAGTAGAACTGACACATATTACCATCACTATACTAAAAATAATAAGACTTGTTATAAAAGTTATTAACTTCTTGGTTAGAATAACATATTTAGATAAGCACAGGTTTGGTTTCCTGACTACTCAGTGCAATTTGATATAGTGAAGGACTAATTAGTCATTTCAACCGATATGTATGGAGTACCAAGCCAGAGACAACCATTTATTTATTTCATTTATTTAAATTCATGTTAAAATACCCATTAAGTAGAAGATATTCATTTTTAGTGTTATGAAAACATTTAACAGAAAATTACACAGAAGCCTCAATAACTTTTGAATATAATATAAAGTGTCCAACCTTTGCCTTTTTTATACTTGCTATTGTTTTCCAAACACTTTTCTGTTTTCTGTTTTTTTTCTGTTTTTTTCATGCTTCTTGTAAATCCCTCCAAAAGTCAGTCTTAGTTGTTGGTGGCATTTTCTACTTCTTGAAATGCAAGTAATCCCAATTATGAATTTAGTCTCGCCAGTCCATAAAACCTAACAACACATCACAGGTGTTTTTGTATAATAAATAAATAAATCTTTTTTCAACTACTTCCTTTTCTCAGTAAGGGTTTCTTGACAGTTACACCTCCTTTTAGACAAGGAAATACAACCATTATAAAAAACTATACTTAGTGCTCTCGGCTTTTGTGTACAACTTGTCCATTACTCCGAGTTCATGCCAAGATCATGACTTCAATTAATTCAATTTACATTGCATGGAAAAAGAAATAGTTAATGTTAAATAGTTTTCTGAAAACGTTAGAGCACAAAAAATAAATCTAAAATAAGCCACTACAAACTACAAATTTGTTCAGGATAAGTAAGGCCAATGCCTTCCAGTTTTTATGTGAGCAACATCATCAGTCATGTCACTTTGTAAGGATTTTTGCACAGGGTAATTGAAGACCTGATGCGATGGAGATTTCAAATTATTTATCCCTGGTTTGTAATGACTGCGTTTGGCTGGCGACCTGTCCAGGGAGTATCCTGCCTTCTGCCCAATGACCGCCGGGATAGGCTCCAGCATCCCCCCGCGACCCTGAGGGAGAAGTGGCTTAGAAAATGTGTGTGTGTGTGTGTGTGATTTGTAATGGTTGTGGGTCATTTTCCTGCATGTTTGATAGAAAAGTCCCTTTGCCTGTATTGTTGGCATTGATATGACCAGGTGACTTTCAAAACTACAACAAGATGATTAAAGATTGGTCAGTATAAATAGATAACCTAAGTTTATATTTTGGCATAGTTGGCTGGATGTAGCATGAAAAATATACAATAAACATTGTGCACAAACAGACAAGCTGGCACATAGTCAGACAGAGTGTGGGACCTAATTAATGTAATATGGGCTTAATGTGAGACATGTTTATGTAATTAAATTGTGTTTTTGTATTGATTAGTAAAAAGACAATTTACAATAAACACCAACAACAAAGGTATGTCACACATTCACAGATGGAAGCTGATGAATCTGAACTTCTTTCAGATTGAAGGCACAGTAACTGAGGCGCTGCATGTCACAGTATGTAAATGTCTCTTTTTTCCCTCAGTGATTAATAGCACATGGGTTGATATTTCCTGTGGGTTGAACATGTTCTCTTATTAAAGAGACAGCATGGCCTCTTCAAATTAAAGCAGACATGCTGTTTCTTATTCCTGCTCATAAGCAAAGGATCTGCATATTTGACCTTGTTAAGAGAACTGCTCATTTCCTTTTAGCTCATACTGCATATGCCACAGTAAGTTAAAGCAATGACACAGTTCTGAGAGTCTTCTATGTATTTTATTTCACTTATCACTTGTTTACTCTGTATTAGTTATTATTAATGCATACTGCAGGCAAATGCATTATACTTCAACAGGGAAAAACAAACAAACAAAAAACTTGGATGTAGGGTTGGGCGCTATAACGGTACGAAGGTACACTTCACTATTCGAAAATGATGCCAGTGTCCAAAAATAAGACATGTCAAATTTCTGTTTCACATCTGAATGTCTACATAAACAAATTTCACCTAGCTCAATGAAAGGTAGCATTGATAGAAAGAGAAAGAAAATCAGAGCCAGGAGAAAGAAAATCTAAGCATGATAGCGGCACATACCATAGAACATAATCAATTTCGATATCACTCAAACACCGGTCACTCAACTTTCTGCTTTCAGATATCCTCTAAACGGGTGTATTTTAGCATCATGCTGTGGTGTGTGGTATGTTTGGCATGCTAAATAGCTATCGCTAGCTTATTATACTAATTTACTCATTTTATTACTAAAGCTGTTTCCTATCTGGTGTGGTCCAGAGGAGGATGGGTTCCCTTTTTGAGTCTTAGTTCCTCTCAAGGTTTCTTCCTCTTGCTCTTACTGAGTTTTTCCCTGCCACTGTCGCCATTGGCGACACTCATGGGGGCCGGACCCGGATTTTCCTGTTGTACACCTGTTGTAAAAAGCACTATATAAGTAAATTTGACTGGACTTGACTTGACTTGCCAAATGTTACAGTCCCATTAACCACAGACAAGGTTCTACACCAGCTTTCTGTCACTTTAACACCAGTTCGGCTCGGCTTTACTCCCTCATATTTGAATCCTTATCATCCAAATTAGTTTCTGTGCTTCAGATTTCTAGAATCGAGATATGTGGTTAGCTCACGAGATGCTCGCTAATGATAACTAGCTCCTCTCTCCTAGTTAACAACACTGTTAGATAGATAGCTTGACATTAACATTGACATTAACAGTAAATAATCATGCAGTGCATTCACCATGTATGCAAACTATATATTTTGCTTATTTTCATTATTTATTATAAATGTATTTTCCTTTTACATGACACAAAAACATTTGTCACTTTTGTAAAATCTCATTGCCTTCACCCCATGTAATACCATGTACAGTGGTAATTCCGGAAATGGTTTGAAAGTATGAAACAAATGAATACCACCCAACTCTGCAGGGATGCACAACATGTTCTGAAAAGGATTTTAAATTACTACTGGAACTAGTTGAGACAGACATTTCTGTGGTATTTAAAGACTTGCTGTTAAAGTGTTCTTAAATGCTGTGTAATTCACTTTTCAAGACACGAAAAAGGAACAGAACTTCGTGATAAATGTCTACGAGAATACAATGTGTTTTTAATCAATTCTCCTTCAGTCGTCCTGGCCTGACACCAGGTAAAATGACAAGAGATTTCACTTCACTTCAAAAATGAAAAGACTACGTGTCGCTTTCAAACAGCATGAGAAAGTCAAACTCTTACTTTCTGCGGAAGACAAGGAGACAGAGAAGGGGATAAAATGAAACACTGTTCTCCTCGACTTTTACTTACTATTCAAAGTCCCTTAGGAAAACACGTGGGAGTTTAAAGATATATAAATAAGTAACTTGTTAAATAAATATAAAAAAGAGAGAAAATGACTGACAGCTCAACGGACATCTCATCCTCCAAGCATTCAGCCATCATAGTGGAGCATTGGGATAATAAAGAACAGGCTGACATTTCTAGGACAGGTGGATAAGTGCAACCTGCAGTGAAGGGTGTCACACATGTTTGGTCAGTAAAGGGATTACGGAGACATTCTTTAAGAGAACTGGGAATTCAATAAACACCAAGACAAACACAAAGGTGTTCATAGAAAGGCTGCGGATTTTGAGGTCAATCAATTCCAATCTTTTTTTTTTCTTTTTTATCCTGTTAGCTGTTATGCCACTCCAATTCTTGGGTGGCTATAAACAGCTTCTCTGTTAGTCAAATGTTGTGCATATTTTAGATGAATGGCAACAGCTGGTAAATACAACCCCAATTCCAAAAAAGTTGGGACGCTGTGTAAAACGTAAATAAATGTAAATAAAAACAGAATGGAACGATTTGCAAATCCCATAGACCCATAATTAATGTACAATAGAACATTGAACACACCCTATATTTCCAAATATATTCACTCACCCATCCAAATCATTGAATTCAGGTGTTCCAATCACTTCCATGGTCATGGGTGTATAACACCAAGCACCTAGGCCTGCAGACTGCATCTACAAACATTTGTGAAAGAATGGGTCACTCTTAGAAGCTCAGTGCATTCCAGCATGGTACCGTAATAGAATGCGACCTGTGCAACAAGTCCAGTCGTGAAATTTCCTCACCACTAAACATTCCACAGTCAAGTGTCAGTGGTATTATAACAAAGTGGAAGCAATCCACAAATACAAGTTAAAGCTGTATCATGCAAAAAAGAAACCATATATAAACAGGATCCAGAAACACTGCCAATTTCTCTGGGCCCAAGCTCATTTAAAATGGTCTGAGGTGAAGTGTCCTATGGTCCAATGAATCACAATTTGAAATTCTTTTTGGAAATAACAGACACTGCATCCTTCAGGCTCAAGACCTTCCAGATTGTTATTAGTACACAGTTCAAAAGCCAACATCCATGATGGTATGGAGGAGCATTAGTGCACCTGGCATGGGTGTTCTGCATGTCTGTGAAGGCACCATTAAAGCTGAAAGGAAAATACAGGTTTTGGCAACATATGCTACCATCCATACAGCGCCTTTTTGAGGGAAGGCCTTGCATATTTCAACACGACAATAAAACGGCTTCACAGAAGAAGAGTCCAGGTGCTGAACTGACCTGCCTGCAGTCCGGACCTTTCACCAATAGAAAATATTTGCCGCATAATGAAACAAAAATAACAGCAAAGAAAACCCAAAGAAGTCCCAGGTCTGTCGCGCAGCTACATCATACAAGAATGGGACAACATTCTGCTCCCAAAACTCCAGCAATTGGTCACCTCACTTTCCAGACATTTACAGGCTGTTGTTAAAAGAAGAGGGCATGCTACACAGTGGTAGACACAGCCCTGTCCCAACTTTTTTGAGACGTGTTGCTGCCATCAAATTTTTCATGAAATGGTAAAATGTCTCACTTTCAACATCTGGTATGTGTTCTATGTTCTACTGTGAATAAAATATGGGTCTATGAGATTTGCAAATCATTGCATTCTGTTTTTATTTTACATTTATTTACATTTTACACAGCGTCCCAACTTTTTTAGAATTGGGATTGCATAACTTTACACACTCATGTCACCTAATAAATAAATGCGAAGTAAAGGAAGTTTGTATTGTAGTTTTGATTTGTAATGTCAGGCATCAGATGTGAAATTTTGAACCAATGGACCAATGTAGGCTAAAGTTGACACACAATACAAACATAATGTAAGTTATATGTGAAAACCACAGAAAACCAGATAAAAAACATACCTGCAGGGTTACAATGTCATTCTGAACAAAGTGATGCATCTACTTTAAAGCTGAGTAAAAGCAATAATAGGCAGAAATAAGTTCTGATATGAGGTAACTGAACAGTTTGCTTCATAAACACTCCAACTGTGGACATTTTGTTGCATGGACAGTGAATATTATGGCGTCACATTAATGTCAAAACGCGAGTTTTGACATTAATGTGACGCCATAGAATATTATCACATAATATTAAGGCGGTCACACACAAACAGTGTTATTCCTATACCTCAGTGCATGCAGTGCATCTTACTTCACACATCTAGTCTGATAACATGATATTATTGGTGTGGTAGATTTCACAGAATGGTCACTCTCAAAAATGTCATTAAAAATACAGCCTACATGGCTTTTGTGACAGTCATCACAAGAGACGCTACTTTATTTTGTATAATTTCAAAAATTGGGTATGTCCTTACCATACACCCCCTATTTTGCCCCAGCGTGTAATGTCAGTGTTAGACAAAACATAACATTCATGCCTTTGTGGTATATAAAGATAATGATTAGCATATGGCAACTTAGGGGCATAAGACACCAGAACTGGCCCTTAGCTAGCAGGAGTGGCTTAGTTCCTTCTCACTGTTCAACTACAGCAGTTGGCCAATTATAGGCCTGGTGGCTCACTGGTCAGCCAGTGTTCACTTGCTTTCCACTGTTGTACGAACAGAAGGTTGAAAAGATGCTGTAGCCAGCATCACTTGGAGGAAACACATGCATTCATGCCCCTAAACTAGATGAAGCTGCACCAGAAGGAGATTATTCGGGTAAATAAAAAAAGGAATTGCATTGATTAAACATAGGTGTCTGAATTGCATTCATTAATTATATTAATGCCTAACTGACACGAAAAACTTGCGACTGACACTTATTTTAAGGAGCTAAAAATTCCAAAGACCAGTACTCTAAAAATTAAATAGACTCCAAGAAATCCATGCAAGCCAATGTTATTAGCCAACTGATAACAGTCAGGCCGTAATTCATATGCAGACATTGGTGGCATAGCCAAAATTTTAATGAAGCATAAATTACTTCAAATCCATTGATATCCACAAGGGCAGTCAGCCCACAACTAATCCAGACAGCATTTTCATATATTCAGTAGGTTCATTCAAGTAAAGGAGTGACAGAGCCGCAAACTCTGGCTTCTGCTGCTTACAGGCAGAACTGCATTTAATTATGTGAAAACCAAGTGCTCCTCCATTTTTACTATATTACAGTTGAATCTATTTGCCAGGATGGCTTCATACAAACACAGTATATTGTTGGCTCAGTTCAGTAATAGAGGGAGCTCTAAAGTGATGGATGATGTTATTTGGGGAGAGCAACACGGTGAATATGAACTGGCAGTAACCAACTTAGGCAGCATAAGCCAAATAATTGGGGCTTGCAACTCTGGTCTTGTGTGTCTCCATAAAAAAATATTTGTTCAGGAGTTTAAACACTGCCTTAGAATAAGAAGGGTGAATGCCAAAATATAAATTCCATGTTCCTAAAAAGTTTTGGACCAGCATTCATTCAACCACATTCTGCATGTATTACGGCAGCATGGCTCTTTTTACAAGAGTCTGGGTGTTAAACTGACCTGCCTGCAGTCCAGACCTGTCACCACTGAAAATATTTGGCACATTAAGAAATAAAAAAAGTGACAAATGAGACCCTGAACTGATAAGCCACTGAAATCCTGTACCAAACAAGAACAGAAAACCTTTCACTTTCTAAAATACAGCAGCATCTCCTCAGTTCCCAAACGCTTACAGAGTGTTGTTAAAAGAAGAGCTGATGGAACACATGCCACCGTCCCAACTTATTTGGAACATGTTGTTGGCATCAAATTAAAAATGACCATATATTTAAACAAACAAACAAACAAAAGAACATTTCTCAGTTTCAACATTTGATTGTCTTTGTAGTGTTTTCCTTTAAAAATATGTTTCCCATTATTTGCACATCACTGCATCCTATTTTTATTTACATTCCGCACAGTGTCCCATTTTTTTTTTAAATGGTGTTGTATATAGACATATTACACATACGTTTTCTTTTTTTGTGGAAAGGGCGATTTTTCAGCTGAATACGCGGTAATTCCCCAAAGTCTCTTACTATTCCACTCACAATCAAACGTTTCAAAGGTTTTTGTTTGTTTTTGTTTTTTTGACAGTATATGACTGACAGCAAACAAAAAAAGCCACCAGGCTGTGAGAACACTGGCAGAATTCTCCAACTGAAAAGAGAGAGAGGGAAATTTCTGAGCTAGCAGCAGCCTTGAAACGGAGGCTGAGATAAGCATCAGTTCACACAGTTCCACCCTGACTTGTTAGTGGGTGAAATGCAATACAGTGCATCGTACAAGGTTAAGCAGAGAGTCAAAGTGACACCTTTTTAAAAATGGGCAGGATGGAAGGGTCGTGAGAGTGGTGGAAGTCTGAGAGAACTTTCCTGATTAAAGGCGGTCAGAGATAGCCTATGTGGAGCTCAGTGCTGAGGGTGGACAATGTGATGAAAAAATAGTTGGCAACAAATCAAGTTATCGATTAGTTATTGATTAGTTGCACTATACATCACATGATTGAAATATGAGAGAATATACGCTGACTCGACACTAAATCCTTATTCAAACCATAGTCAAAAGAGAAAAAAAGCTCATCATCATCTACTTTTAAGCTAATTCTACTTAGTTTAGCAAAGCAGTACTGGGTTGAGCTGCTTTTTAAAACTGTTTGTAGACTGCGTGGCTAAACTACACGGCTATCAGGGTTGCCTGTGCGTTAATGCAGACTAGCTTGGATGTTTATAGCTCCTTTTGCGGGTTTTAGCCATCTGTTCACGTTGAAACAGAGCTTTAGGTCACTGATATTTTTTAAAACTTTATTTCCAGTATTTCAATGTGGACTAACAAAAACGTTTGAAAATGCCAACATCATATCCGTAGTTACTGCCATTTTATGTGTGATGAGATGCTTTAGGTCTCCCTATCTGGCACAGCCAATGACTAGTGAGTGATCCATAATACCAAATTTCATTACATGATGTAATCAATCACACAGAAGCTATTTAACTTAATTTTGCTTTGTCATTAGAAGATAAATACAGAAAAGCAGCTTATCTTCAACTGCCAGGCAGGATTTGTTGTTTCTGCACCTTTTATAAACAGGAGTTTTCTGCTGCTGAAGATATGTTAGGAGTTCTATTGTTTTTATAAAGGAAGAATATTTTTTAATATTTACTAAATGAAACATTATTGTCACACTAAAACCTGTAGGATTTCAGTTCCCAAATAATCGATTAGTAGTCATAATGAAGCGATAATTGCTTAGGTAAATAGGCAATAGTTGCAGCCCTACCATGCTTAATATGAATCGCATTAATTAAGGTTTTGGGCTTCTTTAAGATTCAACATTTGATAAATATGCTATAAAAGATGGAACAGGATGAAACAAATAATTGGTGTAACAGGCTGACAATCAGCTACTCGCCAATGTGCAGTTTATGCAGTTCCTATACAATGACTTGTTTTCAGGTTCTCTACAACTGGTCTAAATAAGGCATTGTTTTTCAGCGTTCTGAGATATTTTGCTACAGGATGTTCAAAACAAGAAACGACGCAAACAGGAACCAAAAAGAACTGTTAAGTTAGTTTACTTCATTATTTACCTACTTAAGAGACAGCTGGAATCACTGGAAAGACTAACAACTGTAACAATTAACATCCTAAAAGCATCCTAAAGATTAAGTTATATTGTCTTTTTAGTGCTTGTATTCCACATTAAAGTGTCTAAACTGGTGAACTGGCTACTGTGTTTGCTACAGTTAGCTTAACGTATTGGCTGATGCAAAATGTACTGCTGAGGTCCGCTTACTATACAGGTGCACTTTGTAGTTCTACAGTTACAGACTGTAGTCCATCTGTTTCTCTCATACTTTGTTAGCCCCCTTTTACCCTGTTCTTCAGTGGGCAGGACCCCCATGGACCCTGACAGAGCAGGTAATATTTGGGTGGTGGATCTTTCTCAGCACTCCAGTAACACTGATGGGGTGGTTTGTTACTGTGTGTTGTGCTGGTACGAGTTGATCAGACACAGCAGACCTTTTACCCTGTTCTTCAGTGGCCAGGACCCCCATAAACCCTCAAACTGCTTTCTGAGGCACTCCTTGGTCATATAGCAGTGCTTGTTTTTTTGTTAGTGTTTATGTTGTTTTGACATTTTTTAACTGTGGTTATTTCATCAGGAACCATGTAGTAAAACACTAATCCCAAATGATAAAAGATGTTTTTCTCCAGAGTTAACTAGTTCATTTTCGTCTACAGGCCCTGGGCAGGTAAACACATCATTAACACAAAAGACGCGAGAGATATAATACAAATCACTGAAACGGAATATGATAAAATCACACAATGTCAACAATAATTTTATTCCTCAATCTGAACATATAATTAACTCCATACCAAACCACCAAAAATATACATTAACACTCAATGACCGACAACTACACATTATACTAGACATTTAAAATGTCTTCAGACTGACAGCGAGCATATTTGTAATGGCTTTAAATGAAAAGCAGATGCAGTAGCTCATTTTCAAACGCTACACTCTCTTCAAAGCTAACCTGGAAGGCCTGCTCACGTTTTCAGAGTGAAGCTCTTTCGGGGAGTTGGGGGGGGAGGTGTCGGGGGACAAGTATATAATTACACTGCCAATAGATTGATTTTATCCTCACTGAACGAGTGAATTTCATCGCTGTCCAAAGAAAGACATGTATCTCCATCTTTTTTATTTTCTACATCATTTGAGCCTGGCAGCTTTACACTGTGTGACAATTTTAGGATGAATGGACTCATATGCAATACAACCACTTTTACATTTACATATATTTAAAGTAAAGGACGTTTTTGCCTTCTCCTGGAAACTCACCATTTTGGAGGTTTTTTCTCTGGACAGAGATGATTTGCAAAATTCATAACTGCTTTCAGTTGCAATTGTTACCAAAGAGAGAGGGAAGAACACCTTTGAGCACCATAAGGTCTGAAGAATCCAGACCCTAACTTAACCAGGGGACCAGCCGTATGTCTGGAGAAGTGAAGTTTATTAGTTTGTGCGCAGGTACTGGACACCTAGCCAGCCAGTTCTCTAATGTACTGTGGTACTGCATAATTTGCGCAGCGGAAAAATACCCAAAAAAGTACATGTTAAAAGTACATGACGTACCCATGATACACTCAGAAACAGGGAGAGGCGATATGGCAAAAATATAATGTCATAAAACTTTCACCAAACACAATATTTATTTTTCTAATGTTTAATAAGCTGGTACAGACAAAAAAGGCCCAGCAGCACCATATTTTAAAGATACTGTCAAAAACTATGAATACAATGATTTTTGTTCAATATTTCACACTAATCCGATTACACAGGACTAATTAGGTTCTCTTTCTAACTGTTCTTTAACCTCTTATACTCTAGGGTATATTTTGGTTTTTCCATCTGAATTTAAATGCCCAAATTGTAAGGCAAATTATTCAGTAACTGCATGTTAATAAAAGCTTTTAAAGCCCTCTAATTAACAGAAACTGTGTTTTATGATCATACACATAATGCTATATGCTTACAATTTACTGATGAAAGCCAGAAATAGTAGATGCTCTTTGTATTTGTTTATAAAAATATGGACAATATCCATATGCTCAGATAATGCATACTGTAATGAATATGTACTGTAATACATTATCAATCAATGCAATGTGTAATTTAGAATGATAATCATACCATTTTGCACAGACCTACCCAGAAAAGTGCAGTGTGATGTAATTTATCACACCACATCACTATTTTTACCCCAGCACTGTAAGCAGTTCATGGCTGACACAGCCGACACTGCAGTGTGACTTAAAAGATAAGGACATATTACTCCAGGCGCTCACATTAGACAGTAAAGCACTCACAGATATTTCACATGCATCTACATTGTGAAACACACTGGATATGTGCCATCTGCTCCACAAGAGTAAATGGCAGTCTACTGCCATGAGCACGAAGTGTCATAAGCAAGTCACTGATTTGTGCTAGATTCCTCATAGAATTTTTTTTGGATGTTATGGGCAATGAGGCTTATCACTGCAGCAACCCAGGGATGATTTATTTCTTAATTTACCAAGATTCACTCGCTCTAGCCTTAAAACTTGTGTTTTTGAGTGCGAATCTTGGGCGGCATTAAAAAGACAGCCAAACCATTCACATCCCTCCAAACCATCGTAGCACAAAGCGCCACCTCATAACTGCTCAGTTAGTCCACTATAGACTCACTGCAACCCAGCAACAGTTTCCATGCCTGGCTCGAGGGCCTGTATTCCAGGCCGACTGAGAATAGAGCTGTAATAATGTAATGATCAGGCGTATGAGGAAACAGGCCCTTTTCTTTCTACAGTCGGCTCAATTAACACATGCCGCGGTGGCAACTTCACACAAAGCAGTAGAACACCCACATTTGATCACTCCACTGCCGCTCTGTATAGGAAAGAAAGGTGACTTAAACAAAATGCAGAAACCAATGCAATCCTTAGCTTGGGTGCTAAATGATTCAATTAAAACATGCTATGATATTCTGTGGGTCATTGTACAGAAACGCCTACTTTTGTGTCCCTAGCGTTTATAGATATTTTACACTTGAAAAACATGTTAGGGTTACAATTTATTTATATTTTAAAACAAAGCAATAAGTTATTTTCACAATTCCACCTTTTTGAGCCTCAATTTAGCAATACTGGTTTATAAATCAATTATATAGAATTCCAGTCACCACAGAAGAGCTTGTCCCCACAGTCATGTGAAAAGGGTGATGCTATATTTTGAGATAAAAATGTTTTTCTGCAACTGGAACTACAATAATCTATGTATGACTATGAAATATATGATTTAAATGACATAAAGAAAACAAATGCCAAATAAATATTTTAAAATATATAATGAAGTTGTGGTCCCCAGGAGTCGTGTCAATGGTGTTACTGTGTAAAAAAAAAAAATCTTGTTTTGAAATAAAAGTCACACTGATGACATCACTTGACTTCCTTTGACCTGTTTTCTGAGGAGCTATGAAGAAAAGCACATCCACTGTGTCTTTCAGTTATCCGAGATTTTCTCGATTATCTCATGATTTCATATGAAGCTTTTAGCTGAAGTCACTGGTGTGGCCGACTTTCTTCTGAGGTAATTGTGAAACGGTCTAAAAATAGAATACAAACGGACTAAATTACATATTTTAGTGGATATTCGATGATTGACAACATGTGGTTTGATGCTCTGTAGCAGCCATTTTCTTATGCGTAACACCAGTGACACTTATGGAGAGATAAAATAGTGGACATTTCTGTAGAATGACTCATATATCAGTCATTTTTGTTTTTCTGTTTGCTTAAAAAGGCACATCAAGAATAGGCTGAAGCTAGTTAAACTTTCTCATATACGTATTTCAGTGTATTCTAACTCAATGTCTCAGGTGTCATGCAGTGTATTTTCGACCATTTTATCTAACAGCTTCCTAAGAGGCATAAACAAAACCTATTTTAATCAGACGGATATGAAATTCGATGTTTGCCGGCAACTCCAAGCACTGATTAATTTGTACATGTGTCACAGCGCGCCACTTACAATTTTGCCATGACAACATTCAACTAAAGCCATATTGAGACAACCAAAGCCACAGTACATCACACATGGCTATAATGAAATAATATGTTTAATGTATCATGATTTACAACAGTAGTACAGTATCCTGATTAATGTAAAACTATCCTAGTCCATTATTTTTTTTAAGGCTGCATAATATTGTCAAAATATTACAGGGTGAGGCAAAAGTCACAGGACAGCATTTTATTTCAGAATGGAAAGGGAAAATGATATATCTGAATACCCCAGCAAGTAATGGGTGAGGGGGCCTATCTTTTAGGCTATGTCCGGAACATGGCCGCCATCTTGAAAGCCGCCACATTGGATCAAGGGCAAGTTTTTCCATTGGGAAGGTCGTCATGTAGCATATCAAAGCAGACCAAAACTGTCTCAGAAATGAATTGCCGCAATCAGATTTGCAATATCTTACGGTTCAAAAGTTATCAACACAGAAAGCTGCAACAACAACTGGGAACGTTGCCTGTGATGCACAGCTGTTGGACGTGTTCAATGTGCTGTCCCTGGTGCTGAACACAGAGCTGAAGGTGCAGGATCCAATTGTTATGAACTCGCATGAGAATCTCTGGAGAAATGCTGTCACAAGCCTCCACAATGCAGTGCTGAAGGTGGTGTTTGTTGCGGATTTTCTCAGCATACACAATTTGTTTGAGATAACCCCAGAGATAAAAGTCAATAGTAAAATAAAATGAAATAAAATGGTGTCTTGTGACTTTTGACTCACCCCTGTATATTGTGATTATATTGCTATATTGCTATAGGACTATTGTGATTGCAATTAGAAGTGGACAATGTGACAATATTTTACTGTTATCACAATAAATTTTGTTATAGCTTGGGTGTCAGGATGATCTAATCGGATATTGTCTATGATTGACAAGTAACCCCACTGTAATGCATAAAAGGTGATAATCGGGGTTGTACACAAATTGCTCACTGCTAATCTGTAAACATGTTACAGCACCAATCAGAAGTTGGAGCTTTTCATAATGTGTCTCTATAAATGAGATAAATTACTTCTGCCTCTTTTTATTGACGTACATCTCAATCTCAACCCAGTAGATGAAAAAGAATGAAATTCTGTTTAGAGGGACAGTAAGAAAGATTAAAAATTGGAGAAAGGAAAGATTCAGAACAAAGCATAAGGGATGAAACCACATCCATGAAGGATGAGTCCACAAGTACTGACAGTGACATTTTTATTGGATGTGTCATAAAACATTGATTGAGAGTTTATAAAGAATTTAAATTCTTTCAATTTTCAACAATGGCAGAGTTTGAATCTCTATAGAAGTGAGCTATAAAAAATATGGAACATTTAATGTTTAAGTATAATGTTTCCTACTTTACTCATACTGCTATTACACATAGTTCACCCTCTATTGACATAAGACACTTAAATCAAAGACTGTCAACTTTAATTTAAAAGTATGTATGTCTACTGAGGGTGAACTATGTAGGAATTACAGCAGCAAAAGCTAACATAAAGATTTGGTTCTTCATGCAGTACGTACATTATTACACAGTCGATGTTTCCTTTTAAATTCAATGTGCAAGAGAACAGAGTCAAACAAAAAATGTCACAGGTAAATTACTATTATCCATCCTCCATCAAACAGGTTCTAACATTTTCTGAAACGTTTCAACTGATTGGCGGAACATTATTTTTCTCTGGGTCGATGAAGTGCTAGCAGAAGACATCAGTCATGTCGTGGAGCTCCTCTTCTTAATCTAGATATAAACAGTAATTAGCACACAGGGCTAATGAGTTTAATGGATGAATTGTAATGATCTGCAAGGTTGAGAAATGGAGCTCTCGGCTAAGCAACTCAAGTTCAGACAAACTTCAGTCTTACTAGGATCAAAGCCTTCTTCAGTGACATAACTCCCATATATCTAATAAAGCATAACATTTCTATCGATTCCTCTATCAAGTCCTATCCACAGTTAAATCTACAAATATTTTAATAATTTTTAATTTGCTGGTATTTGAGGATTTCATATTGAGTGATCTTTAGGACTGGCTATACCAAGATCTACTAATTTCTACATAATGTATGCATTCCAATTTATGTACTAAGACCAGTGAACCAACACTTCATTTGATTATTGATAGGCAAGCATTGATAACAATAAAGCAGCGATGAATCTGAATAATTTGTTAATAATGCTGCCTTAAAACACCCTGTATGCATACATCTGTCCTGAATGGGTTTATAAAAATACATTTTAAACAAAAACCTACTCACCTATCATAGAACTATGTCTCAGACATTGCTTGGAGTATTCATAACAATGTCATGGAACAGCTTTCTTTGACATAGATTTTAGAAACATTAAACTCTGTGGACGTCTGGTTCCTATCACCACCACAGTGAATGATTCTACGTTTCTCTAGAACAAAGCATTACATATAAATCATTCTGGATGAATTTGTTTACATTCTAACCTTTTAATTATATAGAAGTCAACAGAATTTTTATTTTGGTGAAGAAGCTTTAATAGTCCTTGCTGTAGAAAAGACCAGAAGCTTTCACCAAAATCTTCACTACAAACTCGAGAAAATTTTAATGTACTGGAAATATTATAATTCACTGATGGCCTATTGATTCCAACTTTTCAAAAGTATTTTTACTACACTATAATTCTGGATCAGCTGTATTCTCTCGAAAAAAATGAAACCAGATGTAAAATATAAGGCAATGTGTAATGAAAATGATACTACACCTAAAAGACAAGTTGATACAAGTTTTTGTTGTTATATCAATTGCATAGCCCAATAAATAAAATACTGATTTCTACATAGTTTTCTTTTTAATCTATTTATCTAAAATATAAATCAGAAATATTCGAGAAAAACAGTTGTTTCTCAGAAAAAAATAAGATAACAATCAGAGAACAGACAATGATTTTAATAATGCATATGACTCATCTGGGTAGTTTTCCAACCTGGAGCCTTTAACAAGCATCATGGGGTATTTTGTTCAACTGGAAAGATGTGAGAAATGTGGGCACAGCTTCCCGTACATGATTCATTATCAAGGCTTCCTACAAGGTCTACAATAGCACAGCCAAGCGTGAGGCCAAACCGATCTGGATCTGCAGTAAACATTTATTTCAGTGATTTCTGACTACAGTGTCTATTTCTTGATCAATCAAATGATCTATAATTCTGCTGTGCTGCTGGTAAGCATATTTAAAGGTTTAGTAGCAGTGCTATGATCATCCAATTTTAACCCTTTAACGTTCTGCTCATACGTTTGGTAAAGGACACTTTGAGTCACTATATACGCTCTGAGTGTCATCTCAACAGTTTGGTAGAGGTAAATATTTTAAAAACTGTGGGGTCAAAAAACAAACAAACAAAAGAAACTGTTCTCATTATTGCCCCAAACAAATAAAAAATATCAAAAACTCCAGCAGCGCTGCTGGTCGGTGGACTATTCTCAGTCCAGCAGTGACACTGAGGTGTTTAAAAACTCCAGCAGCACTGCTGTGTCTGATCCACTCAGACCAGCGCAACAGACACCAGAACACCACCACCACGTCAGTGTTACTGCAGTGCTGAGAATGATCCACCACCCAAATAGTACCTGCTCTGTGAGGGACCATGGGGGTCCTGACCACTGAAAAACAGGGTAAAAGGGGGCAAACAAAGTATGCAGAGAAACAGATGGACTAGCTTTTTTCTTGGTGAGGACATAAAAGGGTTAAACATCTTACAGTTACCTTATATAAGTGTTACAGAAGTGTTTTCGTGATGTCAACTAATTTGAACCTCCTATCTAATAATATCCAGTTCATTTAATTCTCGCACCTGCTTCACTTCTCTTGCTTTCAAGCTAAACTGGGCATTTTTTCTGGTTATGTTTTTTTTTTCCTCTCTGTGTGCCATTAAGCCATTTTCCATGGCAGATCACTGCCTTCAAGATGCAAAAACAGTGAGGACAGGGAGAGATAAATCCCACCTTCAGCTGCTGTGAGGAAAGCCATCTCAGAACACAAAGATTTGAAAATATCACGGCTATCTGTTTCCTGGCGCCCCGGGTTGCCTTTATGATAGCTGAGACGCAGACCGATTAAAGCCCCTCTTATCTCCCAAACCCTGTCAATTATTTTCTCAGCCCATGGAACTCAGAAGCTGAGGCTGGAAATTAGTTGCGATCCTGCTATAGCATTTTTCATTTAAGGGTGACAGCCGGACAGGCAGAGACATTTCCAGTGGACACTGCACTCTCAGAGCGAACCGGTAGAGCCTGTAAGGCACAAATATACTGTGAGATTTACCCATCAAAATCTTTTATTGCTCCATAGATGGAGAAATGTTTGGAAATCACAGGAAAGTTTGTTAGGTTTTTTCCAAACAAACCCTTTTTTGATTGGTACCATTTATCATCCATGGTCTTTACATCTAATACAGGAATGGACTGTCTCAATGTGATAATCATGGTGCAATGATTTTACATCTTCCCAAAAAAAGGAACAATTCAATAAGCTCCAGTTAATATACTTAATGATTGATTGAACCCTTTGGAATAATTAACATTATGTACGCTTAACCTACTTTGCACACTGAACAACAGCATATGAATGTAAGTCAGAACAATTCAATGCAAGTCAGCTGAGGTGCATTGGGATATAGTGCTCGTAAGTTCATCTACAGTTTATTCCCAAGCAATCAACACCTCATCTGTGCTGTAAAATATCTGGTATAAAGCTATGATTTGACTCTTAATCACATATTTATATCACAGCTCCCCCCCAGTGTCAGTCAAAATGTTGCTAATTAAACACCAATATTTATAAAAGGCTTGTATAAGGACGGGCCTAATATGAGGATAATCACTCATTTCTAATGGTTTTATGGCTTTAAACCTTTATCCCAGCATCTTTATGGACAGACATTCACCTCTATGATAGCAGTACAAGCTTAACTGGTAAACCTGGAAATTTCTAATTCAATATAAAATAAAACAAAGTGCAACAAAAGTGGACCTCAGTGGGTGGCAGTTATGATGTTTATATGTGCTGCTGCAGAGTAATAATAATAATAAAAAACAGGTAGTAATCAATTCATATATGATACTTGTCCAACCTTCTTCAGGGTTCATACATTTTAAACATTACATCCATTATGGTAAATTGAATTCCTATGCCAAGCATTTAGCATAGTGCTAAATACTGCACTGATACTGACATACTTTTTGGTATCGCATTCCAGCTTCAGTAGTATTTCAGTGGTATGTTTGATAGATAATAAGCATTTTATGTGTCAAGCATTTTTATTCATTAGAATTAAATACTGTAGACTGTTTATGTTACTACATCTCAATGACTGATGTATATACACTATATTTCCAAAAGTATTCAGTCACCCATCCAAATCATTAAATTCAGGTGTTCCAATCACTTCTATGGCCACAGGTGTATAAAACCAAGCACCTAGGCTTGCAGACTGCTTCTACAGACATTTGTGAAAGAATGGGTTGCTCTTAGGAGCTCACTGAATTCCAGCATGGTACCGTGATAGAATGCCACCTGTGCAAGAAGTCCAGTCATGACATTGCCTCACTACTAAGTATCAATCACTACAGCCCTCCAAATTTCATGTGGCCTTCAGATTAGCTCAAGAACAGCATAGAGAGCTTCATGGAATGGATTTCCATGGCCGAGCAGCTGCATCCAAGCCTTACATCACCAACCACAATGCAAAGTGTCGAATGCATTGGACTCTAGAGCAGTGGAGATGTGTTCTCTGGAGTGACGAATCACGCTTCTCTGTCTGGCAATCTGATGGATGAGTCTGGGTTTGGCTGTTACCAAGAGAATGGTACTTGTCTGACCGTGTTGTGCCAAGTGTAAAGTCTGTTGGAGGGGGATTATGGTGTGGGGTTGTTTTTCAGGAGTTGAGCTCGGCCCCTTAGTTCCAGTGAAAGGAACTCAATGCTTCAGCAGACCAAGAGATTTTAGACAATTTCATGCTCCAACTTTATGGGAACAGTTTGAGGATGATCCCTTCCTATTCCAACATGACTGCGCACCGGTGCACAAAGCAAGGTCCATAAAGACATGGATGAGCGAGCTGGTGTTGAAGACCTTGACTGGCCTGACCTCAACCCGACAGAAAACCTTTGGACAACCTGGTTTCATGGTATATACATACCTCTGACCACTTTTTTGCAGAGCCACAAATACTTACCCTCGAGCACATTTTGCTGCACTGTTGAGAAAGAAATGTCCCCTGGGGGCACTAAAGAGAAGCTTACACTTTAATGTAACACTGCGATTATTTTGCCTTTGAAAATGACTGTATTTGAGGTTTTGATTATTTTTGAACCTGTTAGTCATCAGCGCTATTTTAATGATAAAATGTAGAATATTTCAGAGCGCCTGTGATGTCTGCCGGTTCACAAATGGGCAAAGCAGGTAGCTAATGCCGCCTCTAACACAGCTTCAGGTACATAGCTATAGCTGTAGCTGGGGCTGTTCTCCTATAACATTAGTTTGGTGGATAAAGCAGTGTTATGTGGCTAGCTAGCTAGCGTTATGTGGCTAGTGAAGAGCTTGCTCGATAAAGCAGTTGATGTGTTTCTGTGGTTGTCACAATGCGCTGACTAGAGATCTCAAATTGTTGTGGCCTTTGCGCTGGAAAAAATGCCTGCTTTATCCACCAAACTACACAAGAATGGCCACATCTATAACTAGCTAGCTATGTACCTGATGCTATGTTAGAGGCTGCATTAGCTAGCTGCTTTGCCTAGCCATCTAGCTAGCTGTTAGCTACATAACGTACAAACTACATACCATTATCAGCTCAGCTGACATCTCGGGTTTACGTAAATGAAGGAGGCTAGCTAGATAAATCGCCCCTAAATCAGTATACAGTACCCCCATTATTGAGGTAAAATATTCAAATGATTGCAATATTGATTTGACATCATATCGCCCAGCACTCCACTCATGTATTTATGCTTTTTGCAGCTGATGTTAAAAAAATCCTGTGACTTCCACTGCATTAAAAAATATCCCTTTATTTCTAAAAAAAAAACATTATGTGGTGTGAATGGAGCTTGGCTCAGTTGCAGGGCACTTTAAGTCTTATCTACAGAATATTCCCAAGCAATCAAGACATTAGTCTCAGCGTACAATTTCACTCCTAATCGCATATTTATATCACAGCTTCCCTCCACGTATTCAGTGAACGCACAGCAGCACTCAGTACCTCGAATGAAAGGAAAACTGTCCCGCAGGAGCGAAACACCAGAGAGGCTCGCAATAGCGGCTCGCAACATACGATAAATGTGTGGGGGTAGAGCCACCCAGATGGTCTCTGAGTGCTGTCTGACTCTGAGTTGCTCGTCAAGGTTAAATGCTATCAGGCTGCACCTGGAAAGGTGTGTCAAGGTAAGACCCTGAATCACAGCAACAAACAGAGCCGAAACAAATTTACTAGTGCGCTCATGGCAGGAATGACCTTGCACAGAACGATATATACTCTGCAATTATCAAGACAGTATAATGTTGCTGTCATAACAACAGAAATCTTAACTTTTATGTATGTCAATGTAGCGTTCTTCTTCTTCTTTCGGCTGCTTCCTTTAGGGGTCGCCACAGCGGATCATCTGCCTCCATCTTGCCCTATCCACGGCCTCCTCTACTTTTACACCAACCATCTCCATGTCCACCATCACTACATCTATAAACCTTCTCTGAGGTCTACCTCTTCTCCTTCTACCCGGCAGCTCCATCTCCAACATTCTTTGACCAATATATCCACTATTCCTCCTCAACACATGTCCAAACCATCTCAACCTGGCCTCTCTGGCTTTATCTCCAAACTGCTCCACCTTCACTGTCCCTCTGATCTGCTCATTTCTAATCTTGTCCATCCGTGTCACTCCCAACGAAAATCTCAGCATCTTCATCTCCGCCACCTCCAGCTCAGCCTCCTGTCTTTTAGACAGAGCCACAGTCTCCAAACCATACATCATAGCAGGACGCACTACTGTCTTGTAAACCTTCCCTTTCACTCTTGCAGGGTTAATGAGATGTTATTCCAAGTAATGTTGCACCATTTTCATGAAATGACACTGAAACGTTCATGAAATGTAAAGGGCAGCTGGCGCTTATAAAAATACATAAAAAAAAATGCAAGTAACAATAAACAAGGCTGGGATGTCAGAAATCATATACATGTACTTACTTCTTACTTCCACCTGGACAGAATAGACATGATCTTTTTGGAGTTTTCAATGTATCTGCAGAGTCTTTTTTCCTGCGCTGGCAGGTGAAAATATCAGTAAAAAACCTGTTGTCAGTTGGGGCACCAGGGCCATGGCCTTGACATGACAAGAGTTCCCCGATTCCCAGTTCTCAGTACACATGTTGCCATGGATACTTCTGCTAGGGTGGATATGATTTCTCTGTATTCTCCATGGCTGGAAGGTGCTGATCAGAAAAATTGTTCCACTGGGTTTTGTGCGGCTTTGGCCATCTTTCATCAAAATGATTTGTACTAATAATGCCTTGCTGTGTTGGTCTAAACTGGCTCTTGTGAGTCCGTCTCATTTCCTTTGGGACGGGGGGCACAGCAGAATTGTCCTTCATGCTCTCTGTTATTTATTGTTTATCCTGGCCTTAGGACCACTGCCATTCAACCCAACCCCATCTGTAAAACCAATAACAGTTAAGGCCTCTAAACTCCCAAATCCTTTATCAATCAGTGATCTTCTTTTTTTCTATGCCCAATACAAAGAGCAAGTGCCAGAATACAGTTATCAGAGAGCAGAGTAAACAGGAACGTCACTCTTTGATTCCTATAATCACCACCAGGGAGCGTACTGTAGTTCAGCCAATTAGGTCACTGTTTACAGAAATGAGGAAGGTATATATGGGGCAAGTGACTGAATCAAATGAGATTGAGAGATCTCCATGCTTCTACATCTAAACTTGTCTATTCTTTAACCCTCTATTGCACAATGTTGCCTCAGGGCAACAAACTCATTTTCCTCACTTTATAATGACATTTTCCATATTTAAAGACAAAGACATGATTAACAATAAAGGGAACAGTTTGAGTATGTCAATAAAAAGCACATTCCTGATCATACTATCTTTTAGTGGGCACTTTATACCTCTTTTTTAACATTCAATATCTTTTTTGTTATGAGAATTAGCAGAAATATGTTTGTTGCCTAGAAGAATCATTGTGGAACAGATTTGATCAGGCACAAGCCACTTCAGGGAACACGGCTCTATATAATTTCTTCCCACTGTTGCGCGTACCCCAAAATGAGCCCAACACACATTATTATTATTTTTTTTTTTTTTTTTTTTTTTACATTTCATAATTAGGTCCATTTTATGCAAGAAAAGTGAATCATGATTATTTTTTAAAATTTCTCTCATACTGCATGCAGTAGAGGCATACGCTCCCTTTTAAACTCCTGAACTAAACTAAATTCAGCTCAATTTTATTTGGTTAGAACATTTCAAAATAAACAAAAGGCGAGAGGGGCAAGGGCCAGAAAACTGGACAAGGGAAGATCCATGAGATAAGCCAGTGTATAAGAACCAGAGGTTAGATAAAAGAACATGGTATGTGAGAAGTTTGGTATGAGCACTAGGCAAGTAAAACTCATGCGAAGCTTAGCAGTCATTACGCATCATGAAACATTTCAAAGAAATAAGTATCTAATATATTACATACGGCTGTTCACCATGGCAGGGTGCTGAATGGCACATGCAAATGGCTCCAAAGAAAAGATGTAAATAATTAATCGATTAACCATGAACCGACAAAGTTAATTTTATTTCATTTCCACCAAATAAAACGTTCCCATACTTCAGAGAGAGTGTGAGGCACCAAAAAGACCAGAACCAGTCGGCTCAGGTGCAGCTGACCCCACAGACACTCATGACTCCACTAATACTCATACTTGTATGTTACACACAATATTTGTTTATTATTTGTTGCATTTCCATACAACAGACTAGTCACTGTATATAGAATACGACACACTTACATATACTATATTGCCAAAAGTATTCACTCACCCATCCAAATCATTGAATTCAGGTGTTCCAATCACTTCCATGGCCACAGGTGTATATAAAACCAAGCATCTAGGCCTGCAGACTGCTTCTACAAACATTTGTGAAAGAATGGGTCACTCTCAGGAGCTCAGTGAATTCCAGCGTGGTACCTTGATAGGATGCCACCTGTGCAACAAATCCATTCGTGAAACCTCCTCATGACTAAATATTCCACAGTGAACTGTCAGCTGGTATTAAAACAAAGTGGAAGCGTTTGGGAATGACAGCCATGAAGTGGTAGGTCACATAAAATGGCAGCACGTGGTCAGAGGAAGCTGAGGTGCATAGTGCGCAGAAGTCATCAACTTTCTACAGAATCTGTTGCTACAGATCTCCAAACTTGATGTGGCCTTCAGATTAGCTCAAGAACAGTGCGCCAGTGCGCAAAGTAAGGTCCTTAAAGACATGGATGAATGTGTTTGGTGTGGAAGATCTTGACTGGCCTGTACAGAGTCCTGACCTCAACCTGATAGAACCTTTGGGATGAATTAGTGCGGAGACTGTGAGCCAGGTCTTCTCAGCCAACATCAGTGTCTGACCTTGCAAATACACTTCTGGAAGAACAGTAAAAAATTCCCATAAACACACTCCTAAACCTTGTGGAAAGCCTTCCCAGAAGTGTTGAAGCTGTTATAGTTGCAAAGGGTGGGCCGACATCATATTAAACCTTATGGATTAAGAATGGGATGTCACTCAAGTTCACATGCGTGTGAAGGCAGATGAGTGAATACTTTTGGCAATGTAGTGTATATTGTATTTATAATATTATGTTATATACACATGTATATCATTTATAGATATATTTATAATTTTGTATGTTGTTCATATAGTTATATATTTCATAGACACGTCATATTTATGCCTGTTATTGCACATTTGCACTGCCTGTTTTGCACTATTGCTACTATTATCTCTTCTGGTAGATGCTAACTGCATTTCGTTGCCTTATACTTGTACTAAGCAATGACAATAAAATTTAATCTATCTATCCATCCATCCATCCATCCACCCATCCATTCATCTCTCTAAGCTAGCCCGTGTAATAGCCTTGTAAAAATATGTGCTAGTAATAAGTGATGAATACATCTTTAGAACTTCCGAATACAGAACCTCACTTTTTGCAATATACTCATAAACATTACAGTCCCTCATTTTTAACAAAGCCAGGATACATTCAATACAGTTTCAGGCTGTATATACACTTTATACACATACTGTTGCCTGCTCCCCATTATTACTATGTTCCATGATCCATACAAGGAACATTTTTTATTATCTTGGTGCATTAATACAGAATTCACTCAAAAGTTTGTGTATATCAATATTTTACAATGGCTTCAAATGTGGCTCAGCCAATCAGGATCCAAAACTGGAACTATCTATTTTATAGTTGAATTTTTAAAGGGCTGAGTGCTCAATTTTAGGCTTGCTGGTTAACAAGTAATTGCCAACTAATGACGGTTGGTTATAAGGCTCAAAGGACAGAAGGAACCAGTGCAAGATCCTACAAGAGCCTCATATATCTCATCAGGATCCCACATACATCTCAGCAAGAAGACACAGCAGATTGTTAGTTATGTTTAGAGCACACAGTATATATTACCTGATGGATGTAGCCTAGGCTAGCTTTAGTTAACATAATGGAGAAAAAAAAACAAAACAAAAGGCAGCACAGCCACGATTGCCTGAACACTAGCAGATAAGGTGATGTAATTAGAAATCGTCAATGACTGATAAATAATGCTACACTGAAAGAAGGTGTGCTACTTTCTAATGATTTATATTTAATCAGGGGGCGGCACGGTGGCGTGGTGGGTAGCGCTGTCGCCTCACAGCGAGGAGGGCCTGGGTTCGATTCCCCGGCCGGGTGGCCAGGGTCCTCTCTGTGTGGAGTTTGCATGTTCTCCCCATGTCTGCGTGGGTTCCCTCCGGGTTCTCCGGTTTCCTCTCACAGTCCAAAGACATGCAGTCAGGCCAATTGGACATGCTAAATTGCCCCTAGGTGTGAGTGTGTGAGTGTGTGAGTGGCTGTCTGTGTCTGTCTGTCTGCCCTGCGATGGACTGGCGACCTGTCCAGGGTGTATACTGCCTTCCGCCCGAAGACTGCTGGGATAGGCTCCAGCATCCCCCCGTGACCCTGACGGAGAAGCGGCTTAGAAAATGGATGGATGGATATTTAATCAGTTAATTATGAAAAAAAGCATACAGGTAATGTCATTCCTAAGCTGTTGTAATTAATGGGGTTGATTGTCAACCGGTGGTAATAATATAGAAAATTCAGACTTCTGATCAAGAATACAGTGTGACAATTATTTTGTGGCATTACTCATCCATTGAGGTCACCCTGAGCGCTTACATTTCACTATGAACAAACTCTGTCTGAGTCCATTAGAGTAGTGGGATGTCCAACATCTCAGTTGACCTTAACTCTGTATGTCCATGAACCCTCAGAACTGTCTCTATCTGAGGAGGGAGGCCATTTTCTGCCTCACTAAACAAGTAGGTTTTCAGCCCTGACTTAAAAGCCGAAACTCCTGAACAGGAACAGGAAGGTTATTGGGTATCTTAGCAGAAGGAGGAGGGGTGCTGCAGGACAAATTCTGTCCCTACTGAAATTTTCAGAATGCTAGGTACTGAAAAAAGCCTGCCTCCTGTGAAAGGAGTAGACGTGTGCTGAATGGAGTAAATTATGTAGTAGATGAGTGCATGGAATGGAGTAGTTGAGTAAACGGTAGTGAGTTCATTCAAATGCTGTGGGGTAAGATCGTCTGAGCTACGTTCACATTACCAGGCTGAAGTGGCACAAATCAGATTTTTTGCCCTGATGTGACTCAGATCTTTCAGGGCTGTGTAGGCACTTTAGCTAGGTGCACATTACAAGCCTCGTTGCTCAAATACGATTTTTTGCTCAGATCGGATCTCTCTAACATGATGGTTCAATGACTCAAATCTTAAAGTGAACGAACCAACGCCCTGAAATAACCCACACACGCACATCCTACTCAGTAACGTCACGTGACTGAATCACGTGCATCATCATCAGAAATTAACAAGCAGAACGAGCTTCGTGGAGAAGATAATAAACTGATCAGCTCTCAGCTTCATTATTAGAGGGAGGCAGAGAAAAAGCACATGAATTCCGATCGTCACATTAAGGTCGCACAGCCACAAATCGGATACATATCCGATCTAGGACCACATAAGGAGATGACTCAGGTCGAATTTGAAAAGATCAGATTTGTGTCCACATAGCCCTGAAAACATCAGATCTGAGTCACAAAAAATCTGATTTGTGCCACTGGTAATTTGTGGCCATGCAACCTAAATGTGACGCTCAGATCGGAATTCATATGCTTTTTTCCACAGCGAGTGTGCCACAATGGCCGCAGCGCTGAACACAGGTTAAAGGCTGTAAACAGTGGAAAAGCAGCTTGTCTCACCTTTTTCTCCTTCGTCTCACTCTAATAATAAAGCTGAGAGCTGTTCAGAGTAAATTGTCTTCTCAGCAAAGCTACTTTTGCTCAATAGTTTGTGCTGATGATGCACGTGATTCATTCACATGACGTTACTGAATAGGATATGCGCACGTGGGTCATTTCAGGATGCCAGTTCTTTCACATTGACAGATTTGAATCACCTAAACGAGTGTGAACCATCAAGGCATAGATCGGATTTTAACACCGTGTGAACATGGCTTTAGAGCTTTATGCGCCAACTGCAGTATTTTGTAATCAAGAGAGCAGCCAAGAGAGCTAACATACTGGCTCTAGTGAGGACTCGTTCATGCTGCTTTCTAGATCAAGTAAAGCTTTTTTATGCACCTACTGGGACATCCAGGAACATCCACACAATATGACAGTACACAAGTTCAGCATAGAGATGATAAAGGCACAAAGTAGTTCCTCGACATTGCAAACAAAGCTAACGAATGTTCTAATAACGTTATCTCTATGTGCATCTAATGACAGATCAGAAACAACAGGGATGCCAAGCTGCCTTTGATGCAAAACCCTCCTGATTTAACAAGTACAGCAGCCTTTACATCAAGTAGGAGGAAGACATTTAATGTTCAGTCTTTGATGTCTTTTACAAAATCCTTAGTCTTATTAAGTTGCCAGCTATCATCTGGTTTGGCCGATGTATACAGTCGTGTATCATCAGCATATCAATAGAAGCTAAAGCCATGCTTATGGATAACTGTCCCCACTGGCAGCATATATGAGGAGAATTACAAGATATTTACTTGGTGGACATGGTTGATTGGATGGAAGCAAACCTCCTTGTATAAGATATTCTGCTAAAAACAAAGCTTTTAGAAGGTTGGCAGTACTAGAATACAATTATAACACTAAACCTTACAGATTCACCTTGATGAATGCTACATTTCTCACCCCCTTGGAACGACTATGAAGTAGCTGAACCACCGTTTTTAGAATATCTCTTTTTCAAATTCCCCCAAAATATCAGTGCAAAATAATACCATAAAAACTAGGAAAAATAATAGGAATATAATGTGGCACCTGTCTTTTTTTCATAAAATTCAAAGCAAAGTGAAATGCAAAGTGAAGTGTTGCAAATACTGCAACAAAGATACAGTAAGATCTAAAACAGAGGTCACTGCAGTCCGAGTCCGGACCCAGACGCTTTCCTATGTGGACCTGGGCCTATAACTGGTAAACTATGGGTAATAATTGAATTTTGACAGGGTGGTCTTGTTTTAATTGGTGTAGCTTTTCCAGCCTTTATGGTAGCTTTAGCGACCCTGGGAGACTCACAGAACAATCACATGCATTGTAAATGTCACATGATGTTAGTACCTTCACTTGAGGATACTTTCTCTAACTGGACCTTCCTGAAGACCCCTGATCTAAAAGAAGATTTACTAAGTCCACATTACCAATGTTGGCTGTAGTCTGAACTTCGATTACATGCTTTGGTGCATTAATCCATTCTTCATGTAACTTCACCCTGTAAGCGTGTGTCGAGGAGTTTCCTATCCAAAGAGATTATTCTCTTTAATCCACTTCTGTGAGGTGTGTAGCTCTCATTTAGAGCACACTTTAATCCACCTCATGGCACAGTGAGTCAAGTCATATACAGTAACATTTCATCATAGTAATTTGGGGTGGGAGAAAAAAACTGATAGAACACAATCATGATATTTGAGGTAAAACCTCAGTATTGGCACACAGAGACTACAGAAAGTTACACATTAAATACATATTATTTAGTCATATTAACCCCATTGCCAGACTAACAAGATGCCAAAATCTTTAGTTTTCTTTGACCACAAGATGCACTGAGATGCCTTATTAACAGGGGTGTGAATTTCTAGGCAATTTGATTTCAATTCAAGGTGCCATAATGCTTTTTATTTCTAAATTACGATTGCTCCCCTGTGTTTCCATGCAGTTAGTAAGTTCAGACCCTGCCTTCAACATGGTGGTGGTAGCATGAGGGAAGATTGAGGGAGGGAGAGAACTATGAGGACTTGGGCTGGAGTTCTGGGCAGCTTCATAGCTTTACTAGGACAAAGGAACATGTCACAGGAACAGAAGGTGAGGATGTGAATTTATAGGGTGTTAGATTGAAAGAAATCAGGGGTTTCAATGCATTCATAAGGCATCAAAAAAGGCTATAAATATTTATAAAAATGCATTACGTTATAGCCATGCTACGCATTATGAATTGTTAACATAATGCATTATAAGCACTGTTCATAAATTATAAGAGCCCCTAAGTTATATTTGTCCACTCTAAGTAAATTGAAGCATACTGTACTAAATCTTCCTTTCAGGGGAGGAACTTGATGGGTACTTGGTTTG
Source organism: Pygocentrus nattereri (assembly GCF_015220715.1). Lineage (NCBI taxonomy): Eukaryota > Metazoa > Chordata > Actinopteri > Characiformes > Serrasalmidae > Pygocentrus > Pygocentrus nattereri. Next base: position 34,035,806 of record NC_051217.1, on the reverse strand, counting down.
CTGTGATGTGATGTAGTGTTTAAAGTGAGAGCTCTGGTCAAGAAAAGCACACAGTAGCAGTAATTCTATGCTGGATAGCCTGTTTGGAGAATATTCAGGACTGAAGCCCTGAAGATGCAGCCCTAACAGCAACAGCGCTGAGAAATAAAATACAGGAAATCCCATAAATAAACTTTGTGTTTGTCTTTACTTTAAGCTATCCAAGCTGGGACTGACTTCTTTGGCTCTGACAGTATAACATGTTATTAACATTACTTATAATGCATTATATTAACAGTTCAGTCTTCTTTTGGAGCCAGTTGCAATATATATTTAATGTGTCACATTGCAATACTATAAAATATCACAGATTTGTAAAAACCTCAATAGAATTGTATTGTGGCTTAAGTATCATGATATACTGTACCAGTGATTCACATTCTGACAACAATCATACTATAAAACACAGCATGTGTATGTCACTGTACTACTGGTAGGAAAGGACTTGTTCATGTGGGGGAAAAGCAGTCTAGCGTAATGCTATGTGCTATGTAAGTCACAAGTAAGCGAATGTACAGCTTTTTTACTTCCTGTGCCTTTCTGATCTGTTCTAATCCTAAGACAACAACAACAGTGAGCATGAGGGAGAGCGAAAATCCCTGCCTCGCTACAGAAGGTTACAGAGAAGCCGCGCGGCATCCACTTGAATCAGCGCACGCTCTAACTGAGTTATTTTTGTGCACTCGTGGCAGCGGGTGGAAAGCATTATTGTTTTGTTCTCTGTGCCCTGCAGTGGGAGATGCACATAAATGCTCCGGAGAGAGAAAGTGAAAGAATGAGAGAGAGAAAGACAGAGAGAGAGAGAGAGAGAGAGAGAGACAGAGAGGGGGACATCAAAGCTGACTGTTCATTACAAACATCTCAGCCAAAAGCTCTTTATTGCTCACCTGCTCCTGCTGCTGTACCCCGGCACCTGTGCGTGCAATGGCCAGGAAAAGGGATGAGCGGGGTCAGGGAAAAGACCACACATGCTCCTGAACGATATCAGCAGGAGGCCACTGAAGCTGACTAGCCGAGACTCTGTCCCGGAGGCCCCGGTGACACCAGTGCTCAAGTTTGTCCCCCAGCACCTCCCCTGTGGAGTGGGTGGGGGCTGGTTCCCCAACACTGACACAACAATATGTGAATGTAGCCCTGAGGGAGCAGCATCTCACCCTGGTGCTGGGTTAGCCAGCACTATAGTACATCACTGTACTGCTCTATTCTCAGGCTGTGTGATGATTTAAGCCTTTTTCTAAACCAACAATACACATCTGAAAACAAATAATCAAAGCCCATATTTAATTGATGCAGTCTGGTGTCATGTTTTATTGTGTCAGCAATGACCGGTGCAGAAGAGTCAAGGAAACGAAGCCTATTTTAATTTTCATCACCACTGAAATGAGTTGTAAAATTGTCTGTTTTAACTCTGTGTAAGGCCTATTTAGTGGGCATGGCCATTTTTATTGCCAGTTACATTTGCCATTTATTTACAACCAAATAGTTGTTTTTCAGCCAGTTTTTATTAACCAAAATAAATTTGTCCATTCGCGAAATAAAAAAGAAATTTGTTGACTGCTGATTGTGCATTAGGAGAAAACACAGGACATTTATTTCAAAACAGAAAATATCATTTTTAGCCATCTTTTGGCAAGAATGTTTGATGGCCCAAAATTATATGCAGTGCACAGTATGAGCTAACAGTAGCTTGAGAAAAGGCTTAAACTAATCGTGCTTAGTGAGAAATTGGGTACTAGGGCTGTCATGATCAGTGATGCACAATAATATTACAGTCATCAGTATCAGTACATATCAACATCAACATATCAACATCAATATTTCAACATCAGTGTTTCAAATAATAAAAGGTATTTGATGAGGTATTTATTATAAGAACGTTTAGGCTACTAGATACAATAACTGCATTTCATTAATTTTACTGCATTTGTAGCCATAAACAAATGAATGTGACAATTTCTAGATTTTAGAAATGCTTACAGTTGTTTGCAGAAGCATAATATACTTTTTTTTTTGTACACATTTTTGTACAAGTTTACATCCACTACAGAGAACAAACTGTAACATTTTTTTCTGCAAACTTTAGTGCATAATTATAGTTTATTTTCTGAATTTGGCATAGGCCATATTTTATGTTTATATTTATTTTTTCAATATATAATATTTATGAATTAAACAGTAATTGTGCATTAAAATGTGATATGAACTTATTTTCACTCAGAACATTAACCTAATTTGACAGGTCTGTCAGTACTGGCTTCAGCAGATATACACATCAGAAATATTGGATGTCAGTGTTATTCCACAATTCCCACATTGGTGCATCCTAGACTTTTTTTTTTGGTTACTGATACCACATGTAGTATCACACTTGTCAATGAACAATACTGATAATGATACTATGGGAAAAAAAATAAAAGGATTTTACTTCATTTGAACAAACATTCTTGGATTTAGCACAGAGAAATTTAACAATTTCTGCAGCTTAATTAACATTACTTCATTTGTATATAAACAAATGGCCACATTTATACCTATTTGGCTACCCACAGAGTTGTTAATAGACATTAACAAGTAATAATTCTTAAATGGAACCAGAAAAAAATAAATAGTTTCAATAGTAAACAACCTTTACAGTATGTGGACGTTCTTTGAACTTTAAAAGGTTCTTTCCGCTCATACAGCTAATTTACAAAATATTGTAAAGATATTTAGAAAATTGAAAGGTGCCCTGGTAAAGCAAAGGTGACTCCTCTGTGGTCTTAAAAAACTCTGTGGCATTTTTGAGAATAATTCTTTAAGAAATTAAATTTGAATACTGAAAGTATTCAAAGTTCAAATAGTACTGAACTGTTTGACACATTACAGTATTGCAAAAGAAATTCTGATACGCTGTGCGACTCTAGTACATGCCGGGGAAGTTCAGGGGAAAGTAGCCAAGCTCCTCTAAAGTCAAACTGAAGTGGGCGATGGCACAGGTTACACAAGAGCTCCCCTTTCAGCAGACAAAAAGTAATTAAGTTTATCAGTCGACAGGGTGCTTGTGTCAGAAGACGTGCTTTACATGAGTTTAAGAAGCCATTTGATATTCATAAGCTTGATAAGAGGATTATTGCTTGTGAGCTTGAGATTACATGAAAGCCCAACACAGAGTTCATTAGCTTTTCATTATGAGGTCAGAACATAATTTCTAATTTTGACAGTCACCTGACTCCAGTGTCACGGAAAGCAGATGAGGTGAACCGGGAAAACTGAGAAAAATGCCCAAATTCCATACTGCAATAGAGGGGCACAACACAAGTGCCCCCATTACCACATAACATTTCGGCTGTGTTTATCTGACTTGACTTGAATTCACATTGTTAACTGTGGGATCTCTGGCATGAATAAACTGGATATATGTATGTAAGGGCCTGTTTCTGGGCCAGTGGGATGCGAGAGAGTGTAAAATACACAAGCTAGAGGATATTTGCTCCTATTGTTACATCCCTCATGGGATATCTGCTACTCTCCCGTGCACAGTTTTGACAAAATTGATATTTACCTACCTATAGTGACACGATTTCTCTGTGTCCCAGCGCATATCAGCTCCAATCACACAGTCTCTCGAGACAGCAACTCAACTGTCATTATAGCATCTATCAGGATTTGATCACATAGTTAAATCCATCACTCTCATAAAAAAAAAAAATCAGAACACAAAGCTTCTGGACACGCAAGCGCCTTTGTCTTCTATTACTAGTCTGAAACAACATTGATCTCCTCTCTAAAACATCCAATGGGTCTGCAGTAAAACTATTGCTGCATAATATACTGTTTGTTAATCATTACCACATTATTGGCTTATGAAACAGTGATACTGCAAATATATATATATATATGTATATATATATATATATATGTGTGTATATATATATATATATATATATATATATACATATATATATATATATATATAGTACTGTTGTCGGAAGAAAATCTTGTATCTTCATATATCCATTTTTGACGTTTTACAGTTTTTGACAATGTGAAAGTTACCATTTTTTACACTGTATGTAAATTTCATGATGAATAGACCAAATGAAACGACCCAAAATTACTGGTTCAATTGACTTACATTAAAAGTGATGTAGGTTTTTTCCTTCTCCTGTAATGTTACCATGTTGGAGATACGAGGCTTTCTTTCTTATATATACAAACGTGACTGTTAACAAATCGTTAATGTGTTGTGAGCTTAAATGCTTTTGAAACTAGTGTTTCTGTGGGTGTTTTGATGAATCAAGGCATTTGTGTGATACGACAAATGCAAATAATTTAGGTTCATCTTTAGTTATGTATAATCATTGCCGTGCTGCTGTTTATATAATATTATATATGTAATATGTAATATATTGCAAAGTGCATTACAACGGCAGTATCTAACAATACATGTTTTTGTCTATATTGTGCAGTTTAGGAGTCAACCAATACAGTATATACCGTACTGATGAATATCAACTTCTCAATTCAAACTCACAGGTACCAAACTATTCATTAAACATGCTGAATATTTTAAGCTTATTTTAATACTGACTGTACTTCATCAAGTAGACAAGCAGGTCCACAATGAGAACAGATCCTCACTCCCCTAAAACTATTGCTCCCTCTTTATTTCAAAATCAAGGGCACATAGGAAAAGCGCAGTTCTTATATGCGTATGTGAGCTCAAGGCTAACATATGTGATTGTGGCTGGTGTATAATTATAAGATATTGCACTGTTATAATGTTGAATGCTCTAATAAACTGAAAATGGAAACATTAACATACTAAAATATGGCAGTGTTTTTTGCTGTGTTCAAAAATGCTTTGAATTTTTTTTTTCTGACCAATATTGCAACTGAGATTTAAATGTGATTATTTTCTAAAAACTAAGCTCCATGTCTTTCTCCTCAAGCTTGAATGCTAAATTGAGTTTTCAAGACTGACAGTTCACAAGCTCTGTTATTAGGTCAAAGACAACACTGAATAATGTAGGACTGAACTGAAATTGCAACTGTTGCAATTTTAAAATTACACTCTAACAAACTGCAATTTAAATATATAAATGCTTAATCGCCCAGCCCCATAAATGGGTGCACCCATCAGGCAAATCACCAACATTTTTTTTTAAATAAAGTAACTGAGCTGAAACAAGCCCAAAACACAGGTCACAAAGTTGGTTTGAAGGTGGTCAGTCATCCAGTTAGTGTTTTTCCCCTCGTTCCCACCAACCCCTAGGGCAGTTGGAGTTCCGCTTCTCCTTTTCAGCCCACCATTTGACTCCTCCGCCACAGCAAAGCCCCTAATTGCTGCCCCTCCGTCTCGCTTTCCATGCGCTTGTTAAAAAAAAACATTTGAGAAAAGCGGACCTTTAGCACAGCCTGGTCAAACGAGGCTCTTCCTCTGTCATGTGAAATCAGGAGACTGGAGAGAGGTCTGAAAAATCCTCTGTCCGTCCCTCAGGGTCAGTGCACACCATCATCAGCATCACCATCTCACCCATTTCACTACTGGGCATGTTTTTTTTCACCATAGAAACGCGCCGCACTCTCTCGCTTCACCAAGTGCCTGAAAAACAACACAGAGAGAGCTCAGGGCACGGCAAGCCTAGATGAACATAATAAAGACATTCTGAGAGGTAGTGAATGTGAACCTTAACTAGACCACAACAATAAAAATCTGTATACTAGTTTTTCTTGAAGACACTTATTGCTGGGGTTGGTTATATTAGCATACTTTCTTCTCATCCTGAAATTTCCACAGCAGACAATCGCTAATGAAAAATTCTATTTGCGAGACGACGGTACCCAGCAGCGCAATGTTCTCTCTTCAGACATAGATCTCTTAAATCTCTCATTGGGACTAGCTCTAAATGCACTTATCTCCTGCTCCTGGAGCTGCCCTGTAAACACCTCTGTCAGCTCACTCTGTTAAATCTACTCCTAATCTCAGATTTAGCTGAAATCCACAATTTTCTCCCTTTCCAGGTGTCTGCTCAAAGCCCTCTGTGTTCTCTCCTTTAAAACGAAGCCTCAGTGGAAATGCTAACGTGTCTTTGCCTCGCTAGCTGATTGCTACCGCACATAATTTACCCCATGCTGGCAGGCCTCAATGGTGACCAGTTAAAAATAATTAAAACTGATTAGACTTCAAGGCTGCTGTAAACAAAAGGCATCAATTAGATATGCATGTGTTGTGGTGTGAGGCATTAGAGTTTGTAAGCAAAACAAATCAAGACGTCCACCTTTACATCTGGATTTTTATGCTTCTGTGGTTAAAACATGGGCACATCATTTCGGCATGACATTAGATGTACCTCTAAGTCAGAAACAATTAACTCTCTATTGCACAATGTTGCTTAAGGGCAACAAACTCATTTTCCTCACTTCTCAAAAACATTATATATATTTAAAGACAACAATAACAATAAAGGGGAGAGTTTGAATAAGTCAATGTACTTGGTTATGATCTTAATGGGCACATTTAAACTTTTTTCAACATTTAGTATAAATTTTTTTGAGAACTTGCAGAAATACTGTGTTTGTTGCCTAGAAGCAACATTGTGCAACAATGCAATGAATTTATCCAGTCACAAGCCAGATCTCACCTCTTCAGGGAATACTGATCTATATAATTTCTTCTCATTGTACTCCTTTTAAATATTTTTGAAATTAATAATTAGCTGCAGTGTTTGAATATATATACAGAAAGATCCACCACCCAAATAGTACCTGCTCTGTCAGGGTCCATGGGGGTCCTGCCCACTGAAGAACAGCGTAAAAGGGGGCTAACAAAGTATCCAGAGAAACAGATGGACTACAGTCTGTAACTGTAGAACTACAAAGTGCACCTATATAGTAAGCGGAGCTGATAAAATGGACAATGAGCGTAGAAAAAAGGAGGTGCTCATAATCTTATGCCTGATCGGTGTATGTATTTTTTAATTGCTCTTAGAATGCGTGTAGTACAGGTTAAGTCAGACTGAATGCCCTCAGTCTGTGATCATATAACATATACGTCGAGAGTACAAGAGCATGCCCATCTAGCCTCGGAACGAACAGAGTCAGATTTGGTGGAGTCTGGATTTTAATTATTTGGAGAGCATTTATCTCACTTTTTCAAGGTGAGATCGAGTGTCTTGGTCGGGAGCTATCCAAAGCATCCAGGCCTTTATGACACTGCGACACTGAAGAGGAATACAATTCAATCTGGAGTATCCAATGAATATCTTTAGCACATTTTCTTGCAGGCATCGCATAACCCTGCACTAGTGAAAAGAAGGGAAGAGACAGCAGGTAGCTATTTGCAGATAATATGCATACCAGCAATACACTAAAATGTTTAGCACTGGAATAAAATGGGGAAAAAATTGAGTGATTTGGCTTTGGGAAGCAAAGCCTGCACACAAACACTTCATTCAAATGTATTGTGGGGATATGAGGCCTCGCCGTCATATGTGTTTGATGTGCGTTATTTTTGACTGTCTGTCAAATTTGACATCGGAATTTTCACCGATTTCAAAAAAATGCTAATTCTTCATGAAGAGCTCTTCCTCTACACATCTTTCAAGACAGATAAATATATAGACATATAGATATCAAACATGAATAAGAACAAGTCATTGGTGACCATAAATAAAAGGAACAGCAGTTTATTTATAGTCTGCTTAATAAGCATCAGATGGATGACTTTTTCTGAGAAGACAACTTTTGTAAATGCTTACCATAAGCACATGTTATACCAATATAAGGTAAATTAGTAGAGTAAGCTGCATGTTTAGCTGCTAGGCTATGTGCATCTACAACTTTTATGGGTTGGAGACAATTATTATTATTATTATTATTATTATTATTCATTTGTTTTGTTTTTTTTACCTGATTTCACTGAACAGCCGGCTAAGGCCTCAGCTGACAGCCCCTCTGCTCTTTTCATTACAGACATTCATTCATTCATTAAGTGTTATCAATATCCACCTGCTCTGCAACAACAGTTACAGTTGTCTAGCCTAACAGCAGAAAATATAAAAACAACACGGTTCCTTAAAAAACTCTTTCATTTAAGCATTTATTTTAGCACTAGTCATTAACTCCAAGTTCAAATAACTGAGAATCATTATTACTATTTTGGAAAATGTGAAAATGCTCAGTAGCATAATGAAGGAACATGAAGAAACAAACAAATAAAATTATAACAATCAAAAGTACTTGAGTTAATGCAGTACTAGAGTAACTCAGCTTGGCTATCCCTTTCTTGCCCTGTTTAAGGAAAAAAAGGGTGGAATATTCCAGCTTTCCACTTCTTTTAAATGTTTATCTTTACCCAACAATGCAATCAATCATTATTCTGCCTATCTGGCCGTCAAGCGCAGCCGCAAAGGAGCTCAAAATTCATAGTGCAAGAACACGGACACTTAAAACCTCTCTTGACCAGGGTGTAATGCACTGAAATGCTTGATACTCTGAGTTAAGTGGCAAGTCCAAACCACACAGCAGTACAAAATGTGCTACATTAAGTCAATTTCCACAAAGCAGACACTTACAAGTAATTATACAAATTAACTTGTCAGAGGGTTCCGGAGGGATGTTTGTCTTCCTACGCATTTTCTAAAAGACCAGTGGGCTTCCTTTCTAAATGAGGCACAACAATAAGAACAGCCTCCGGGCACAGCAAGGGTGGCCAGGGGAAGATTCTACTCCACTCAACAGCCCCCAACACTCAAAAGTCCATTACTAAGCAGCTATGCGCACTCAGCACTGAACGCGGCTCGTAAACGCTCTCAGGCATTATGGAAATCATAGTTCTCTCATGGACTATATGCTAAAATATTAGCAGTCATTTGCCTGGATGGTCTGCACTCCTGTAGAATTGTAAAATCTCTTTCTCTTTAAAATTCTCTCTCTCTCTCTCTCTCTCTCTCTCTCTCAAACACACACACACACACACACACACACACACACACACACACACACACACACACACATACAAATAGGGAGCATACAACACATTGTTATGCTCATCTCTACAGATATTTTTGCAATATTTTCCCTAATACTGGTAACAGTACATATTTGGTACTATTACCAGGTGCACTGCCACTCTGATTATACATTTATACATGCTCCATATTCATGCATCTGTAAATGTCATAATGCCACTGGTTAACACTGGTTATGGTTTACAGTACACAGTCAGTGGTTCCTTCACTGGCACAGATGTGCACCACTGCACTGTCAACTGCATAGTATTTTATGCAATTTACTTATTACTTTTGTACTGCAACATTATTTTTATTGTTTTTAATATGCTTATTATTTTACTTTATTCTATTATTCATCTTTGCTTTCTATTTATGTATCTGTAAATACTCCATCCATCCATCCATCCACCCATTTTCTAAGCCGCTTCTCTGTCAGGGTTGCGGGTCTGTAAATACTGTAAGACAAAACTTTGCTCCCGTTCATTTTGCCCTTGTTTTGCTTTTTATTGTGTTTTGTGCTGCTGCAATAGAAGATTTTCACTCTGGGATTACTAAAGTGATCTATCTATCTATCTATCTATCTATCTATCTATCTATCTATCTATCTATCTATCTATCTATCTATCTGTGTCTGTTTATCTGTCTATCTGTGTGTCTGTTTATCTATCTATCTATCTATCTGAGATAAAATTAGATCTCTTTCCATGTTTTGTAGAAGCACTGAAAACAAGTATATTTCACCACCCTTAGAGATTTTACTACTCAGATGAGAGAGAGAGAGAGAGAGAGAGAGAGAGAGAGAGAGAGAGAGAGAGAGAGAGAGAGATTCTGTCAGTAATGTGTAGTCATACATTTTGGGTATTTCTGTCTTCCGTAAGGACACTTTATGCAATGCCACAGAAGTCCAGTCTCAACTGCCTTAATCCTGTTTTTTCAATGCCTAAGAGGCACCATGCCTGTAGTTTCCCCCTAGACGTTTTTTCATGCTTGGTGTATCAAATATTGTGATAAACCTTATTACTTATCACTAATATGCACAGACACACATACAGTATGCATACGTGCATATGCACAACTTGAAAATCGCTGCTGATGGAAGAAATCCTTGTATCCTCATTTTTGTTTTTTCAGTTTTTGACATAAATTGCAAATGCCTGTTGGCCTTTACATTGTGTGTAAATTTTATGAAGAATGGACCAAAAGAAATGGGAAAAAAAATCTGGTTTCATTGACTTACATTAAAAAGAATGTATGTTTTTTCCTTCTCCTGTAACGTTACCATTTTGGGGATAAAAGGACAACAGCAAAACATGCAATGGACTACTTTATTTGGTGCTGCATACATGCATCTGTACTGGTCACCATAAACAGCTTGTACAGAAAGCAACCAACTCATCTTTGAATATTACTGAAGATTTTATGTAAGAGATCTGAGATTTCATTCTAATCTGACATCTCGCTCTGAAATAGTTGTCACCACGCAATATTCATGCCAACCCTGTGGATAAGCCATCCTCCATGTTTACTCAAGGCTCAGCATGAAGAGATCCTGAGGACATTTGTGTCCATTTTTCGTTTTATTAGTCCTGGATCTCTTGGTGGAAACTCCCAGAGGTCCCATTATATTATCTCAGGGAAAAAAAGGCTTTGACTTCCCATCCAGTTTGTCCTCGGAGTGTGGACACATTTGGGCTCAGCTTTCTCCGGGGCTTCTTCGCTGCATTTGTCGCTTTCAATTAGTCCTGATCCCAGGCCTGTTGGCTCATGTCAATAACCTTTAAAACTGCAAGACAAAATGTAGTTTCGGGGCAATGACTTGTGAACGACAAAAGCCAAAGTGGAGGCCTGTGTACATGATAAACATGGAATGTGGCCTCACAGGGTAAAATGTCACAGTGTGATGAAAATTAAAATCAAAATTCCAGTCAGAGCATCCAGTATAAAAGGCGAGGTGGAGAAATGCAGAGTATTGCAGGTAATATCCATTGTTACTACGATACAGAATTAGATATTTTAATTAAAGAAGGACATAATTGGCACATCAGGCTGATCTGTACCGCAGTACGACATCCTTATCCTAGCTTATCCTGAGTGGAACAGACACAGCAGTGCTGTTGGAGTTTTTAAAAACTGTGTCCACTCACTGTCCACTCTATTAGACACTCCTACCTTGTCAGCCCACCTTGTAGATGTAAAGTCAGAGATGATAGCTCATCTGCTGCTGCACAGTTTGTGTTGGTCATCCTCTAGTCCTTCATCAGAGGTCATAAGACACTGATGGCTGGATATTTTTGGTTGGTGGACTATTCTCAGTCCAGCAGTGACACTGAGGTGTTTAAAAACTCCAGCAGCACTGCTGTGTCTTATCCACTCAGACCAGTGCAACACACACTAACACACCACCCACACACACACCCCATCAGTGTTTCTGTAGTGCTGAGAATGCAGTGCCACTCAAATAGTACCTGCCCTGTGAGGGTCCATAGGGGTCCTGACCACTGAAGAACAGGGTAAAAGGGGGCTACCAAAGTATGTAGAGAAACAGATGGACTACAGTCTGTTAATCAGAACTACAAAGTGCACCTATATCATAAGTGGAGCTGATAAACTGGACAATGAGCCTAGAAATAAGGAGGTGCTCATAATGTTATGCATGATCTGAGTATTTGCCAGCATTAAATACCTGAGCACAGTTACTCAAATAGGAAACTATGCATCTTTAAAATTGCACAGTGTGCATGTGTGTATGAGAGAAAGAGAGAGTACAGGACCAAAGATAATCACTCAGCATATACTGCATTACAAAATAAAACAATCCATTTCAGGCAGCACACAAGAAATGAATCACTGAAATCTATACGTTTCGATAAATTACTTGAGTTCACATTTAGCTTTGCTCGTTCCACTGAAGTTGGCAGGAGAGTAAAAACAGAGTGGTATCTAAATCTTTCCTTCGGGCTCAATTCAAATTGGTCCTCAGCATTCTAATACTTCAGAGCCCTGGGCCCATGGGTAAGCAGAGCATAATGGCCATGGCTGGTTTATGTTTCATTAAAACATGCAGAAGGAGGAGGACAGTGGGTGTAAATACTAGAAAGCAATTTGCAAAGCTGCCCTCATTCGCCAAGATAAAGCCGAACAAAAATGCAAACGCTGAGTCCAAGAGCTCCATACATTATTATTGTTTTACTGCATTTTCTTTATTTACATACCCATTAACACACACACACACACACACACACACACGCGCACACACACATGCAGCACATTAATAAAGATGTTACAACAACAGCTGTTAATGGCATCATTAATTATAAAGATGATACAACATGAAATGTTCAAACACATACTTTACATTTTATTTATCAAGATCGATTTGTGGCCCTAGTACAGGATCCTTGGGAAACAAAAAAAAAAGAAAAAGAAATTGCTTTTATCTTTTAAGAAGTAGTAAACCCATTCAATTTCCATTTACCATGTTAAAGATTACCTTTTCCAGACTGTTCTCAGGTTTGGAAAACATCCTCTTGCATTTCATTTTTTTCACTGAGGGGGAAGCGTTTACAACCTTCATGTCGGTTTATGTGCTCAAAACATCACAGTTTACTTTTACATAATCATTTTCCAACATCTGCTCATCCCTTAAAATTAAACATGCTGGTTTACTTAGTGTGTCTTTCAGACTTATGTCACTGATGTATCTACAAAATGAGAACTTTAGAGAAGGAAATAACCTACTTTACTTTTAATGTAAGTCAATGGAACCTGAACTTATTCAGTCATTTTTTGGGCCGTTTCTTTTGGACCATTCATCATGAAACTGACACATAATGTAAAGAGCAACAGGCGTTTTCAAATTATGTCAAAAACTGAAAAATGATATGATGCAAGTCTGTTCCAACAGAAGCAATACGTGAATAACCCCTGCTCTGTACTTCATTCAGAAAGCAGGCAGAGCTGAAACACTTCTTATATCTTCAACCTGAAGGGCTGGAGCTAAACTGAAGGGATATCTGTAAATGCATTTCAAATGGTTTTAGTTACATTACAAGAACAATTCATTCAAAATTAGCTGGTTTTGCAGCTTAACTTCCATATCAGAGCTATAAGACTGGGGACTAAATTGTATATTTAGACATTTTAACCATATTCACATACTTCATCAAACAAAAATTGCATGTTACAGGCCCTTTAGGTCCAATAGGCAGACTTTTGATGTTTCACACATCATTTCTTTCTCTCACGCCAGTGGAGAAAGAAAACTGCCTAATATAAACCTCCGATCCATTCATTACAAGCAAAAAGCCTCTCAAACTACCATAAACCTCAACTCTTTTGTGACCTCCTCACATGCAGTAGCTGCTGTCAGGTTTTGATGTCAGCAAACTCTCAGCAGACTCTGCCTACACTTCCTTTAAGGTAAATGCTTTAAACTCTGAAATGCAGGCACGAAAAGCAAAGAAACATGGAGGAAAGAGGCTCTCATTTCAAGCTGGGCTTCACATACAGGGTTCATATCGAGCATCTCTGGTGCTGAAACTCTTGAGTGAACATCTGACCCAGCGGCAGCATGTCAAAGGTGTTGCTTAGTAACTACGCACATAGGTCAGATGGACGAAATGGAGCCATCACCACATTCCAATGTGTTAACAACAAGTGTGAAAGTGAAGCCCCAGCATTCATTAAGCGTGCATCCTTTTTGCTTCAGACTTACAATATGAACATCTAAGCATGAAATGCTGTGACCTTGCTGACACATGGGCTCATGCAACTAAAAAGGCTGTGGAAGGCAGGATGATTGGTCTCGTGCTGGAGCAGTCAGCGTTATGTCTTCACTCAAGGCTGCCTGACGAAAGTAAAATTTGAATTAAAATGGAAATGCAAATCTAGAGTTAAACTGAATCTCCAAACTGAATCTGCACACCACAGTTACATATATCAAGGGCATAACCATGGCGGTAGCACGCCACTAGAGAAAGAGTTGGATATTAAAGTTGGTTAATACAAAGAATGGAAGTAATAAAGCAATTTTTCCAATATTAAAGCTTTCATACTTATAAATGTGATCCAAGACTTATTATAGCAGAAACGCTGAAGATAAGAGATGTTTTATTTTTTTATAAAGCTCATAGCAGATGAAGTTTCACTGGAACTTTCTGTTCCCTATCAGAGCTAATGAACCTCCCATCCTCCGAACAGCAGTTCACTTGAAATACATCAAGTCCTCCCAAAACTTTGTTGTTTCTCTAAATTATCAATTAGTTACAGACCTTGGTTTTGTGAACCAAAAGTTCTGCTTTCAGAAGAACAAATAATTGGCTATGTACTCTACACTGGATAGAAGTGTTTATATGACTGTCCAAACTGGAAATGCAACAAGCTGGCTAAATAAACAAAAAACACCAAATGGATTTTCCTCAGTTTTTATCAGTGGTGGACAAGTACAAAAATCATGTACTTGAGTAAAAGTAGAGATACTCAAGGTAAAATATTACTCCAGTAAAAGTAGAAGTTCCTCCCTTTAGAACTCCACTTGAGTAGAAGTACAAACGTATTTGCTTTCAAATGTACTTAAGTACTGAAAGTAAAAGTACTAAAAGATTAATTATGACTCTGATGTCCTGTTATCATTTTTGTAACAAGATTCGCTTCATGAACTCTTTAAAGTGAAAATCCTCCAGTGTCTCTCTTGGTAAACCAGTCTTTTAATAGAATGTCATTAATCTGACACTGATCTCTATTAAAATGATATGATTGTGAGACACAAAATGCTGAAGGCAAACAGTTTCCATCAGGTAGACCCGAGTGGCTCTGAAATCACTTTTTACAAACAAGCAAAGTTTCAGTTTAAGATTACTTTGTAAATTAGTTACAAGTTGAATAAAAACTGGCTTTAAACTCAGGTTCACAAATAAGTTTTCCTATTGTGTTGATCTGTAGGTCTCTGTTCATAAACATAAACTAACCAAAACTAATCTACTATAAAATGAAAGTGTTTGCATGAATTCAGAAAAAAAGAAACACGTCAGTCACGACTTATGTGTACATATTTCTATATTGTGGTCTATTTACACAAAATTGGTTAGTTCATCATTTAGGTAGACGTATGTGCTTCTTTTGTTTTGACATGTTATGTTTTTATACACGCAAAAACCAAAAGGAATGACAGATTTCTCAAAATGTAGTGGAGTGAAAGTAAAAAGTCACCCAAAATGGAAAAACTTAAGAAAAGTACAGATACACAAAAAAGTGCTTAAGTACAGAAACGAATTACATTTACTTAGTTACTGTCCACCACTGGTTTTTATTTTATTTTATTTTTTTCATAAAAGCGTTTGATGCTATATGTAAACATTACTAAACATTCCAAAGATTTTCATAAAAACCAACAATGAATTTTTGTTTTTTTTCTGATTGGCAGCCAATCAGAACCGAGCTCATTTACACATAACAGGACTAAAGGCACAGTAACAAAAGCAGCCTATTTAAAAGAAATAAAGCAAGATTAAAACATGGCCTTATAAAAGTAGAGTATTCTTTGTTTTTGGCATATGCTAACCTCTTAAGTGGACCTCAGAGAAAAAATAAATGCAAAAAAAGTAGGATATACCCTTTTAATTCAGTCAATCAATTTTCCATATTGGACTTGAAACCACACCCAATATCATGCCCCATGTAATGCGCATAGGCAAAATAGGTTTAAAAAAATGACAATACTTGGGGATGCATGATGATACTGGAATCACAGCAGTATTTAATCCATCCATCCATCCATTTTCTAAGCCGCTTCCGCATCAGGGTCGCGGGGGGTGCTGGAGCCTATCCCAGCAGTCTTTGGGCGGAAGGCAGGATACACCCTGGACAGGTCGCCAGTTCATCGCAGGGCGCAGTATTTAATATTCATTTTAAAATGTAGCTTATAATATTGACCTCAGACAGATGTTTAGATTTGTCCGATATTTCGAACCGGCGTTTATCGCAAGTACGTTTAGGTGGCACTGAGCTTCTGCACTAAAACGTCTGCATTTTATTAATTTTACTGAATGTTATTTTTTTGCAACCCAAATTCTGATCGATTTGATAAACATTTCTCTGTTAGTATCAGCTTCAGCAGATATGGACGTGAAGACTATGCAATACCGTCATGGGCCTATTTCGGTGCACCTCCCTTTGTGTCATTACTCAAATAATAACTACTCAAAATCCAAAGCAATGCAATTAGATACGGACAGGACGGGAACGCTCTTGTGTAACTGTCAGTTAAAACTTGCTTAGGATCTTCAGGACGCTGCTGTTGCATGGCAACCGGTTGCCATGGTTGGAAGTACAAAAACATGCCACGGCTGTTGCGAGAAACCCTCCTTTCTTGGTTTTTGACACTCTGGAATTTTTCCCTGCAAAGACTGAACACACTGACTACCCACTACATGCCTCAAGGTGTGTTATGTCTCCGGGGACCGAGGCAATGCACCAAAACTGCTTGAAGTCTCGTGACGATTATGACAAAATCATAATCTCGCTGTTCTCCTCTGCTAGAAAGTTGATGTTTTAGACAGATGGTCTTCTTGCAGCATCAGGCATCCAAAAAAGACAACTGCAATGTCACGCTCATCCTCTTAAGTGAAAAGCAAACCGTGCCTGGTCTAAAGTCTTCGGACTTGATCCAATCAACTCAATGAAAGAGGATTAAGGCATCTCCAGAAGACGTATTTGCAAGTTGGACACATTAGTGCCTTAGACACGCCAAATACGTCCAAGCAGAGATCCATTCAATTCTAGCCAAGCACACAGCCAGCATTACAAAACACTATATTAGAGCATGATTTGCTCATTTGAGCTGTATGGCATCGCCTGCTCATGCAAGGCAATAAATCACATGAAGTTTACCTTGTTTACAAACAAGTGTCTCACTTCATCCTGTAAAGATGAATTGCCTTGTTGTCCTATTATTTAAACAGCAGGCTCCTCTTCTAATCTCTCATCTCCATAAGAGACTATTCCACTTCAAAACAAAGTAAGACGTTAGACCCTCAGTTCACAGGTTAATTGGGGATGGGTGGTAACCGATATTAAAGGGGAACCACTGATCTGATTTTTTTTTTAATCTGTATAATTAAATAGTTGAGCTGTAAACACAACCATTCAAGAGTGAATTGGTGTGAGACTCTCTGCTCAAGAGAAAGTCGGCATAGCTCACAGTGGCAATGATAGGAACCAGACGTCTGAAAGCTCCATCACATTTATGAAAGTTATCACGTAAAACGGTTAATGCTGCTTGATATCTGACACAGTGTTTTTGATAAGGTTTTGGCTTCAACTGCATTGTAATCCATTTATTTTAATCCATTGCAGGGTTTTTTATATTTACTTCCATTTACTATACTATTTACTATCAACAGTACATGTAAAAGACGTGTAGGGTCACTGGTAGTTGATGATAGTGAGGTAAAATGGCTCTATGTTGAAGACAACCTGACCCCTGGTTCCTATCACCCCCACTGTAAAGAAATCCGAGGCTGTAAGTTTCTGTAGTTTCCTACTAAATCAATCTGAATGACTCTGGGTCTCCTGGATTATTCACACATTTGGGGAAAAAATGGTGGGATTCCCCTTCAACATACAAACAAACACAAAAAAATAGGCTGGGTAACACTGTGGTTATGAGCCAGTTTCTTTTCTTGACAAAGAAAACCGAAGCAAACCTCCGTCAGAGTTCAGCAGAGAATGTGTCCGATACCCACAGCCTAATGTTCAAGCTCCAACTTTAAAGTTTCCACTTTCTACCGCTGGAACACCCTGAACATCCACCTCACAGGTTACTCGGTTAACAACAGCGTTAACAGCACATCCGAGCAAGAAACACCTTCCTAACACAAGACGGGCGTTTGGAGGCAGTAAATATGTGGCCAGTGCTCTGCGCTGTGGTGGTGAAGCGAACGCGGACACTTCTGAGATCAGCCCCCGGATAAACGGCTCTAAAACACCACAGCACACAAACATACAGCAGCCTGAAACACACAGACTTCATAGACCAGCTTCTCCACCACTACTGCACACCAAACAGCGCGAAACGGAGGGAAAAGTCTCACTTACCGAAAGGAGAACGGCTCGGAATCGCGGGTCGGATGTTTTTCCAGCCTTCACAGACTGTCTGGTTGTGGAAAGTCACAAACGGGGAGCATGGAGAGGCGCAGGCGGGCTAAAGGCGCTGGAAATCCAGTGGCTCTGCCGCTGAGCTTGAACAGGACGAGCAGCCGTTAACAGTGAGCAGCACGTCAGTTCCTCTCAGTCGAGGCGTCGCTGTTTTCTGCTTCTTCTTTTTTTTTTTTTGGTCCTGCTGTAGCGGTGACTTCACCTGCCCCCCGCCTTTTACGCGACCCCCTTTTTCCCCCGTCTGGCACGAGGTAACGTAGCCCGTCCGTTCGGTCAGCTCCTCTCTCCGCTCCTCTCCCCGTCGTCTCGTCTCTCGCGTTGGCACACTGCGGCGCGCGCTGCTCTCGCGCCACTCACTGAGCTCGGTGAGGCGGCTCCCGCTCCAGCAGGCTCGCGCCACCTCAGCCACGCACGCGGCGCGCGCGCGTCCCGATCACGGTAACAAGTTCCCTCGCAGGTTCCAGGCCGTGCAATAGAACAGAGACTAATGGAGACGTTTGTTTATCAGTACATGAAGAGCATAACGAGGCTCGCACTCAGTCGGGTTTCATTCATTCATCCACCCTTTATTTAGCCCGTGTTTATTCCACTTTATTTATGCACGTATTCATTCATTCATCTACTCATTCATTCATTCAATCATTCATGCATTGAATTAATCCACCCATATATATATATATATATATATATATATATATATATATATATCATCAGTTCATCAGTTTGTTTACGTCCTTCCTCACTTGTTTATATACTTAATTGTTTTGGTGTATTTTTTTATCTACTCACTGTTTATTTCTTTATTTTTTTGGACTGTTCATTCGTTCATTCATTCATCCATTCATTCATAAATTAATCCATTTAGCCACCCATTCATTCATTCACCTACCCTTTCACTTGTGTTTTTAGTTATTTCCCTATTTCTTTCAGTATTAAGGCCATTCATTCATCCATCCATCCATCCATCCATCCATCCATCCATCCATCCCTCCTCTCATCCATTCATTCATGTGTACATTCATTTGTTTATCTATTTATTCTGTCTTTCTTGTTTCTATTTATTTTATTGGTTTATGTGTTTTTGTTTGTTTGCTTGTTTGTTTTGTCCCATGCGTGCTTTTGTTTATTTGTTAATTTGTTTGCTCTTTCTTATTTATGTTTATTTAATTGGTTTATGTATCTGGTATTTAATCATTGTTTGCTTGTTTGTTTCTGTGTTTATTCGTTTGTTTTTTGGCCTGGTTATTCATTCATTCATTCATTCATTCATCCATTCATTCATTCTTTTGATTGTTGGCTCATTTGTTTCTTCAGTCATTCATTCGTTTGCTTGTATTTATTTAATCGGCTCATTTATGTTTACTCCTTGTTTGTTTTTCTGTCTGTCTGTCTGCTCATTTCTATATTTGTTTGTTTGGCCCAGTCATTCATTCATTTTTTTATTGTAACTTATGAAAGGTTGCAGGAGTCCAGCCCAGTCTATTGAAATATAATGGAGACGTTAATGGCTGTGACATTAAAAATAATGACAAGCTGTCACATGTTACTGACATTTCAGCTTAGGAGTCAGCAGCATGGATGTGAAGCCTCCTGAAAAGGAGTTTATGCAACAGACCGTAGGTGGCAGAAATAACACTGGAGAAAAACTACACTTATCTCAAAAGCCTGCTGCAGCATCAAGTGTGCCATCTCAACAATTCTCGGTCAACCTCGTCTCCCGGTCAGCTGTAACGCCTCAAACAGCGTCTCCCCCCTGTGTGCACCAGCCTGTCTCTTGTTCTTAATGTATTAATCCAGGCTGTTCTATTTATCCAGAATTGTCAGCCCTGCGTCTCCCTCACCATGTCACGGCCCTCTCTTTCCCACCGGCACAGAATTACGCTCAACTGCAAAGTCACAGGAAGGCGCCTGCGGGGGTCAAGCTACACATCAGCAAGCGTTTGTCCTTCATCTGATGCATGCCTTCATCCTCTAATTAAAAACAGCACTTTTGGTCAAGCGTTAATTGGCGAGGATGCTCATAATTCACTGTGAGTCCCTTGAGTGACCTGTGCCAGAGAAAATATGACTGGTCGTACTTTGTGCGTTCTTCATGCTGCGATGCCTCTGACCCAGACAGACAGAGACTGAGGCTCCGTACGCCACCGGCCTCCATGACATCAATGTCAACATAGGTTATTGTTTTTTTGTGACATTAAATCATCAGGCTCTCAGCACAGTGTCCTTTGCACTGGGTTTACTGATGCTCTTCTCTACTACAAAAAAAAACAAGTCTAGTTCTATAGTCTAGTGCAGGGGTCTTTATTTAAAATTCAGTAAGGTCCAGCTAGAGAAAACTTCCTCAAGCAAAGGTCCGGAACATCGTAATGTCTAACTTGCATCATGATTCAGTGACATATACTGTTTACTGAGGTAGCCTAGTAGGTATATCAGCATCTTATAAGTGAATAACTGAAAGTCAAATTATAAAAAGTACAAATCAGTGATATTTCAACATTTGTCAGTTTTCTCTTTTTAGAGCACGGCATGTGAAATAGCTTCTCTCTGACTCACTTTCTTCTCCGACTGCTGTTTCTTGCCTCATCCCTCTGCTGTGTGTGTGTCACTCATTCGAGTCTAAGTGTTCACCATAATGCACAGGCTGAGTAGCGTCACGTGTGATATGTACAACTCATGCAATTGGTCTGTGGGTCTCCGGCTGCTAAAGCTACCATAAAGGCTAGTAAAGTTACGCCAATTAAATTAGGACCACCCCATCAAAATTAAATCATTCTCCATGGTTTATTGGTTATAGGCCCAGGTCCGCATAGGACAGCGTGTGGGTCCAGACTCAGGCCGCAGTCCGTCTATTAGTAACCTCTGGTCTATTGACAGTGGTGAGCCACATAGATCCCTCTTTGCATGGGCCGTAGAACTGTAATAGCGTAATAGGGTGCCAAGCACTAGTGTAGTGGTGTGTACATGGAGGTATACAATGTATATCCACCTCTAAGTTTGAGGTTCGCATAAACACAACCAGAGACACATTTGCGTATACACTCACCAGCCACTTTATTAGGTACAATAATTGCTTGTTAACGCAAATAGCTAATCAGTCAATCACATGGCCGCAACTCAATGCATTTAGGCATGTAGAGGTGGTCAAGACAACTTGCTGAAGTGCAGACCGAGCATCAGAATGGGGAAGAAAGGTGATTTAAGTGAGTTTGAATGTGGCAGACAGGCTGGTCTGAGTACTTCAGAAACTGCTGATCTACTGGGATTTTCACAGGGTTTACAGAGAATGGTCCGAAAAAGAGAAAATATCCAGTGAGCAGCAGTTGTGTGGATGAAAATGCCTTGTTGATGTGAGAGGTCAGAGGAGAATGGGCAGACTGGTTAGAGATGATAGAACGGCAACAGTAACTCAAATAACCGACCAAAATCTCTGAGGAATGTTTCCAACATCTTGTTGAAAGTATGACACGAAGAATTAAGGCAGTTCTGAAGGCAATAGGGGGTCCAACCTTTTACTAGCAAGGTGTACCTAATAAAGTGGCCGGTGAGTGTATTTTGTGATACACTTTGACTTGACTTTTGGTCATAGTTACTGAGGAAAACCACAGGCAGTTGGTACTGCACCAAAGGGTGTGCCCAGGAGTGTTGAATCTCGAGAAAGAGCATAGAATCCAAGCAAACCCACAATCTCTATCCTCAAGGGATGAATATTGAAGGCAGCATAAAACACAGCCAGTATAGAACCAGCTCAGAGGACATTTGTACAGTTTGATGGCAAATGGGCAAGGGATCAAACTCCCTTACCTGTGCAGATGTGAGTGATGTACTCATGTGAAATAAGTAAATAGTATTTTCATGGCATTGTATTGGCTTATAGAACACTGTACTAGAGATCACATAGCACATAGGACATAGCACGACTTACTGGGAATTATTGAAATGAACTATATATAGATAGATAGATAGATAGATAGATAGATAGATAGATAGATAGATAGATAGATAGATAGATAGATAGATAGATATAACTCTGAGAGAGAATTTGGCACAACATCTAGTTTCTAAATGGCTGCCTGCTGCGTTCAGCTACATTTGTAGTTAATTGTTAAAAAGTTAATCTGTATATTTCACAGTAAATCAACAGATCTGTTACTTGGACCTGGATGCGGTTTGATGTATGTACAGAAAAGATTTGGGTGACTCTTTATTCTACTGTTTGTTGGCAATGTTAACTTCATAGCTCCATCACTGAACTAAAGAAACTAAATCTGGATATTAAACATGTTGGCTGATCAACTACATCTGAGGTAAGTGGAAAAATGTGTAAATTAGATTTTTGGCTGAAGCATTAAACCAGTTAATCATAAAGAAGCAGAGGCTGAGGTCAAGCAAAGGTTATTTTATTGTATAGATTGTGATACTTTCTCAAAAGAGACACAATAACATTGAATGTAATAATACAGTGAATATTATCTGTACACATAGTTAAGGACCACATTTTGCGTTATTTTTCACACATATTTGACTCAATATAAAATATGCTTAAAAATAAAAGTGTCTTGTTCATTTTGAGAGTGTGCCAGCAGACCCAGTACGCCTGTAAGTTAATGGTCTGTTTTTTCAATAA
This sequence comes from Pygocentrus nattereri, assembly GCF_015220715.1. Taxonomy (NCBI): domain Eukaryota; kingdom Metazoa; phylum Chordata; class Actinopteri; order Characiformes; family Serrasalmidae; genus Pygocentrus; species Pygocentrus nattereri. The sequence continues at coordinate 34,012,997 of NC_051217.1, read as the reverse complement.
TGCAATGTTTAGATGTATAATGTATAGATTTTGAACAGTAATATGTTAGTAAAGATCTTTTACCCATTTTAAAAAAGCTGTCCATGTTCTTTATAAAAATAAAACTCAGTAAAAGCAACATATTTGAGCTTCAGAGCGAGTCAGACCAATTTCCACTGGCCTGCACATCCCTAATCTAATTTCCATAAAGCTTTCCGTTGCCATTTGTAGTCCTATTTATTCATTAGCCATATTGATCTCCGCTGGCACGCCCTCTCTTGCTCATTCGGGCGGTCTGCTCTCAGATGAAAGCTTCTCTCCATCTCCTGAAAAGCACAGACTGACCCTCGAGTTCAGGCAGATTAACCAGCGCATTGTTTTCAAAGAGAAGCCAGTGACTGTATGCATTATTACTTTTGAGTATTTCACACTTGACTGATTGCGTGCTTCATTTCCAGCTCAGTACTGAGGGGTTCAGTCTGCTCTGCTTTAGTCCATGAAGCACAATCACTGCACAGCCTCTGGGGGAGCTGTTATCCTGTAATTGAACAGAGACTGATTGGGATATGTCTGCTGTTGTGCAGCAGGGTGGATTCAAGTGGGACACATCAGAATAGTCCATCAAACCCACATCAATTTCATTTCAATTGGGGTTTTATGTACATTTCTATTCAGAAATACGTTGATATCTGATTTCCCACCCCATCTACTTAAGAATGATCTGACTGCCTTGTCTCTTATTTTCAGCTTTGTACAGTAGGGCAAATATATTCAGGCGGTATCCTCCACATGCAAAAATGCATTTTGACAATTATGTACAATAAATACTGTAAACAGAGAATGTACTAAAAATTGCCATGTGAATTACTCATACTCATTGGCCAGTGTATCAGGTAAACCTACCATATTGATGCACTATGTAGGTTTACTATTACTGACTGTAGCCTATGTGTTGCGGAAGAATTCATCAGCCCCCTACAGTAACATCAATTTAGCGCACTTACAGTAACATCTAGGTAATGTTTATTCATATTTAGTACACCTACAACATCTTTGTAACGTTTACCCTTATTCAGCAAACATACGGTATCATCGATGTAAATTCATATTCAGCACTCCTACTATTATATTTATATAATTTATGTTCATTGTACACAAGCAGCAACATCTAAGCAATGTTTACTCATATTCAGCACACATACGGTAGCATCAACGTAAATTCATATTCAGTGCACCTGTAGCAACATCTAAGTAACATATATTCATATTCAACATCAACAGTTAATTTATATTTATCGCACCTACAGCAACATCTTATTAACATTTATTCATATAAAGCACACCTACAGCAACAACTAATTAGCATTTGTTTCATATTCAGCACACCTACGGCAACATCTAAATGAAGTTTATTCATATTTGGCATACTTACAGCAACATCTAAGTAACGTTTATTCATATTTGGTGCACCTTCTGCAACATCTAAGTAATGTTCATTCATATTCAGTGCACCTACAGCTACATTTAATTAACATTTATACATATTCAGTACACCTACAGCAACATCTAGACAATGTATATTATTCAGCACACATACACAACATCTACACAATGTTTATTATTCAGTACACATACACAACATCTACACAATGTTTATTATTCAGCACACATACACAACATCTACACAATGTTTATTATTCAGCACACATACAGCAACATCTAAGTAACATTTATTCACATTTAGTGCACTTACAGCAACATCTAAGTAACAGTTGTTGTCATTGGCTGACAAAAGCAACAAAGAATGTTTAACGTGAACTCACCCCGTTGTTGCTGTGGGAACGTATGTTGTCTTATGAGGTCTAATGAAAGTAACAAATTGATTTTGTGCATCAGGCATTTTAGATCAGAAATGCGCAAGGACATTTCCTTGCAAAGCAATTAGTCTTGGTAAGACAACTCCATCTTTCAGTTTTTCTTTCACATAGTTCAGTCCATGACGATGTATTTCATCTTGTGTGTACAGTAAGACTGCTTGGTCCTGAGGCAGTTCAGTCAGTGGCATCATGGAGAAAAATCACTGCAGTCCTGTTAAATATCAGCTACATCTCTCATTTTCACTTGCACTGTTCTTGAGTATCTGGCCAGCAAGACAGCCTCCATTCTCATCATTAATTAAACATGGCCCAACATCCCAATCGGGCTCCTCTCAAGCTTCCGGACTCTTTTCATTGCAATCATTTAATGTTTTTTACATCTCCTGGCTGCAGGGGCCCCAGCCTATTTGAAGCCCTAGGCAAAATTTTACATGTCGCCCTGACTGCAATTCCCCAAAACAAGAAAATCTTCATTATTAGACATGGTAATCATTTTCAGATATCAACCAGTCCTGATAACATGTACAATACTGTAGTACTTAGATAAGGGGAAGGAGAATCGAAGCAAAACAATTGAAGAAACTAACATTTTCAAAACTGAAGTTCAAAAATTATTAAAGATATTGAGGCAATGGGACCTTTAACAACCATGCAAGACCTGGTAGTCCACCAAAACTGTTCCCCTTAGATAAACAGTACATAAAGCTTTCAACTTTGAGAGAAAATTCAGCTTCATTCTTGCTTCAGATCTAAAAAAAAACCACAGGTATTTCTGTCCATCCTTCCACTGTGAGAAGACAACTCATTGCTATGGATCTGAAATATGTGTAGCCTTCAAGAAACTGTTACTAAGAAAAGAAAGAGATAAAAAAGATCAGATCAAACAAAGAAGCTGCTGACAGATGACTTCAGGGCCCAGACCTCAACATCATGAAGGTTTAAGGATCAGAGAGGATTAGTTTCTTGAGTAAGAGAATCAGACTGTATAACCAAGTTCTACCAATAAGACTCCAGAGACTAATATGTAGGAATAAAAACAGTTTAATCTCAATAATGTTTAACAATTCAATAGAAAACAATCAAGTTAAAGTCCTTGGCGTGGGCCCCGTCATCGGCCCAGGTCTTCAAATGTGTAGAGCAGAGGTCACTAATAGGTGGACCACGGTCTGAGTCTGGAACCAGATGCTCTCCATGTGGACCTGGACCTATAACTGATAAACTATGGAGAATTGTTTAATTTTGACGAAGTGGTCCCTTTTTAATCAGCATAGCTTTTCTAGCCTTTATGGTAGCTTTAGTGGCCCAGGAAACCCACAGACCAATCGCATACATTGTAAATATCACACATGAAGCTACTCAGCCAATCAGATTTGTGCATTACGATGAGCATTGAGACTCAAGTGACGGACATGCAGGGGTGAGGGATGAGGCAAAAAACATTTTACATGTTGTGCTCTAAAAAGAGAAAACTGACAGTAAATGTTGTTGAAATATTACTGAATTGTACTATATTTGATTTGACATTCAGTTGTTGACATAAGATGCTGATATACCTACTAGGCTACTTTGGTTTACAGTATATGGCACTGAATCATGATGCAAGTTAGACGTTATGATGTTGTGGACCTTTGCTTGAGGATATTTTCTCTAAATGGACCTTATTGAATTTGAATTAAATACTCCTGGTGTAGAGCCTCACAGATCCTGCCATATAGGGATGGCAGGGGGTGGAGCCTACCCCCTGGGCAACCGGGCGGGGACCAGCTAGTGGCGGTGGGGAGGAAGGAGAGCAACGACAAAATGTCAGCATCTGAAAGCAGCAAAGGAGGTATGTAAATCAAGCTATTTTAAACAGGTGGAAGCTTTTGATTGGTCAGAGTAATTAGTAACGTAGCATTGGAGTCTCCATAACAGAACTTTCACTAAAGACTGAACTTTATATCCCTGCAGATATATTTGAAAAAGTGAAAGCAAAACTAACGAAAGATAGCAACCAATACACAGCATTGTTTTATTGTGGGTTTGTGATGAAGGCATGTGAACAGACACTTCACATGATTTCAAATGTAGCGGTGGTGCTCCCTGCATGTTGCTGCCCCATGCAATTACTAAAGTTGCCAACACCAGAAACTACTACTACTACATGGCCTTTGCGTAGGCAGCTTTTCTGATGCCTGCCTTTTCTCCTGGGAGGAAAGGATGAGCAAAACTCTGAATACAAGTGAATCCAAGCATGTGCTGAATGTATTTTGCAGCTTTTGTGTCGTGACCTTTCGAGGGGCGATGACATTCAGATACTGCAATGTATCAGATTCACAACTGCAATGTGTATAAACTCAATTTGCCTATGAATTGTGTTACTAAAAGGTGTTCACTAAGACCAGATTCCGGGTCAATATACATCTGCCACTGGCTGCTTTGAGGCCCACCTGCTTTATAGATCTACTGTATACAGTACTGCGCAAAAGTTAGAGGCTACCCTCCATTTATGTAGCTTTCAGCATAAAAAACATATATAATATTGTCTCTATTGAAAGAGCAACATGCATCTCCAAAATGGTAACTTTATAGGAGAGAGAAAAATGGCTTTTTATTTGTATTATTATTTTACTATTATAATTTTTGATGTATTTCTTTTCTCAATAATGGCTTCACGACAGCTATACATCTTTTCAGACCCATATTGTTGATTTCTCTTCTCATAATGGACGGATAGACAGAAACAGCGTAGATTTCTTCAGATCTGAGACGAGAATGGAGCTTGATTTTCTCTCCGGGATGAAAGTAGAGGTGGTGACAGTTTTGGAGGTCTACCAGGTCTTTTGAAGTCCTATTTTCTCAATATCTCTTAATAATTGATCTCCAGTTTTAGAAACTCTTGTTTTTTTCTCACTTATTTTCCTTTGACTTTCCCTATCATTATGCAAGTGGGTTATTTTAAAGCAGCATTATGTTACAATTTTGCCATGAAATAACAGCTTCAAAGTCACTTTGATGGTTCACTGACTTCTTATAGTGAGGATACCATCTCTGTCATTGCCACTCTGGGCCTGAATGCCTGCTTTAGCGCTGTATAACTTTGGAGGAGCAGCACAATAACCTTTCACTTATGGCACCATGTCACATAACAACAACTACTGATTCAGCAATAAGAAGCTAGCTGGGTATTCTCAGCAAGGACATCATGGCAGAGAAGTAAACCTCAGACTGACTTTTAATAAATCAGTCAATAAGTTGCCCTTCATTAATCCCACAACAGAGAAATTCACCTCCACATTTAACCCATCCATGCAGTGAAAAACCACATACACACTAGTAAACACACACACTAGGGGGCAGTGAGCACACTTGCCCAGAGCAATGGGCAGACCTGTCAATGGCGCCCAGGGAGCAATTAGGGCTTAGGGGTCATGTACTGTCGGCTCACGGGATCGAACCGGTGACCTTCTGGTCATAAGAGTGGTTCCACGACTGCCCCCAATTTTACTTGTTGGCAAGACCTAAAAGAGATAAATGGATGTAAGATAATGGCAAGGCTAATTGGAAAACAATGAAAATCCTGGTCATTTTTTTGTCAATCTCATGACAAATAAGCCTTGAAAGTTTCCAACCTCCAGTAATAAAACCCTGTAATGTTACTCTACACCATGAGTCGACATGATGCTTTCTCTTCTGCTTCTGAAGTCCAATTCCATCTCGCTGGCAAAATCCAACTTCCGGTCACGTGCAGTCGTCTCACGCTACAGATTTACACATATAAACAGCCAAAGTCGCACATGTAAACTGCAGCATCCATATGTCTGAGTGAGGCGTGTGAATGTGAACGGGAGTCGGATTCTGCGGCTCATCAACAAATTAAATGTACAGCTGTTCTTGAGGGGGGCTCAAGGCGCAATTTGACCTTACAACAGCGGTGAAAAAGTGAAATACACTCTGCAACTGTAGAGGGAGCCCTAGAGTAAGACATACCAATTTTCCCTTAATACAGCTTTAATTCAAATCTTCTTCGCAATGTGTTAAAAAAAGTCATAACTCATACTAAATGGCCATTTTTACTGGAAATTAAATAAACATCACTTCTGAGTATTGCACAGAACTGCAGATGAACAATTTATCTGATGTCAATTCCTCAATGGTCAGTTTCTTCCCAGCTGAGCAGATATTGCTTGGATGGTAGGTCATTCTCAGCACAACAGTGATGCTAGCATGGTAGTGTGTGTGATGCTGGAATGACTGTATCAGGCACAGAGTGGTGCCCCATCCCCAAAAAATCCAAGCAAGAGTGGCTCTGTGGTCAGTAAATGACCACAGATGAAGGGCTAGAGAATAAGTTATGTCTCTAACTGTACAGCTGGAAGGTAGAGGTTTCTAATAAAGTGGCTGATGCGTGTAAACTGTTCATTTTGGTTTGCTAGAAGATAATATTGCTTATATTACTGCAAATGATGCTTATTCAAAGATATACATGTACCCGTACAAACGTTCAGCTCGCAAAACTAATATCTCGCTTTTTCATTAATTTCTGGTTTAATCGAGCTTGTCCAGGGAGAATTGTTCTCCAAAACCTACCTCCTCCCAGCAGGACCTTGCTGATTGACTCTCAGAATAATGTAGAGTTCAAATTTGCATGGTCATTTTTTGGCTGCACAGCTAAAAAGCCAGAGGCAATTAAGTGCCAACTCAGGGGAGCAATGCATCACTCTCCTATTTAAACTGAGCGCAACTTCACCTTGCAGTATGTAATTAGCTACGAATCGCAATCTTAGTGTTTTCCCTACACACTAAACTCCACTTACAATCTCATCAGTTCTTCATTTGAGACACAGAATAGATGAGCTGTAATCAAGACTCTCATTTCTTTCTGCTTCTTGATTATGACGACAGAAAATAAACAATCAGAAGACAAGCCTGAAATTGTTTTCAGTCAGTCTCATTTGTACACATTCCTTCCTAAATGAGTCATAATAATATTGTACTCTGTGTACATAAAATGTAGTCATAATCTGTGTAATCCTGGCACTTTACCACTATCCATCATTCACGTTTTGCTATTGATAGGATTGATCCTTTAATAAGGATCTCCATGCTGTGGTCACATTCATTTTGTAGAAATTCTACATGACAAACTTCCATTCTCAGCAAAAAAAAAAAAAAAAAAGGAATATTATGCACAGTTTGGTTGGAATTTGCTTTATTTTAGATTTGTTGTTTTTATAGATAGATTTTTAGATATGTTTTTTTTAAAGCTTTTGTTTTCTGGCAGAAGTCATAGTTTGAATTATGAAAGCAAATTAACATTCAACCCAGTAACTACACTAACCATTCTAAGTGTTAGTGGCTAACACGAAGGAATTTAACCAATTAGCCTTTAGTTTTTTCTTAAGTTTCTTAATTATAGGCTTTAACCATTTAAGCAATGTTAGAAATAGTTGCCTAACATTATGGATACAACTGTGTGCTTTTAGGCTTTAGACATAACGTTCAAAATTCTAGCTAGCTTGCCCACTGGTAGTCGAACAGGCACATCTAGAAAGACATTGGTTTGTGTGGATTGTGCAGGTTTGGCTTAGTTGCATTGAAACGATTCCACCCAATTGGAATCCAGCAGTGGAAACATGACAGTGCAAGAAACTCTCAATGAAAACGACCCAGCAAAAGAAACACAAGGGTTAAAGATGCCCAGGGGGAAATGATCTGACCAGGATTTCCTTCTCTATGGTATCTATGTAAGATCTAAGTAGCCCTAACCAGGCAGCCATGCTAGCTCCTCCACTGGTTAGGACTTCAGGAACTAAACTGGAAGTCTAACATAATTAGGAAAGAACAGATGGTTCGATTTCCAGTGGGTGGGACCAGTACATGCTGACTGCATGTACAAGTGGTAGCCTGTATGTTTGTCACATGCCAGAAACAGTGGCTCTTTACCAAAGTAGTCACTGTACTGCCACGAATATGGTATGTGCTGCTGGAGTTTTTAAATACCTCAGTGTTACTGCTGGCCTGAGAATAGTCCCCCAACCAAGTATACAGCCAAAACCGGCCTGTGGGCAGTGTCCTGTGACCACTGATGAGGACAAGGTAGGGGTGTCTAATAGAGTGGGCAGTGAGTGGACACAGTGTTCAAAAACTCCAGCAGCCCTGCTCTGTCTGATCCACTAAGATCAGCACAACACACACTAACACACCACCACCATGTCAGTTTTACTGCAGTGCCGATCCACCACCCAAATAGCACCTGCTCTGTGAGGGTCCATGGGGGTCCTGACCACTGAAGAACAGGGTAAAAGGGGGCTAATAAAGAAACAGATGGACTACAGTCTGTAACTGTAGAACTACGAAGTGCACCTATACAGTAAGTGGAGCTGATAAAATGGACAACGAGCACAGAAACAAGGAGCTGGTCATAATGATATGACTGATCGGCGTATACTTTGTGCCTACATGCATGGTATGGTTATAGGCTTAAAGCATGTATCTCCATGTCCGTCAACACTGTGAAAGCTTTTCAGCCCTCACTTCTGCCTTGTCACAAGAAGCAGTGACATCTGTAGCTTGCAGATGGTGTGTGGCGACGTTGGGGCTTGCTGACGCCCAATACTATTCCCCCTCGAAAGGGGCTGAGAGCACAAAATTGTAAATCCTTTCTGTTTGAGTGAGCAGGGGGCCTTCCAGGGAGGGACAGATGTTAATTTATCTTCATTACCCACTCAGGGCTAGCCTTCTGAGCTACACTGCTCCGCAATTGACTACGGCACACTACTCCTTGTACCAATCTCTGAGGCGATGAGGGATAGCTGACTGGATCCTCCAACTGCATCACTTCCCCCATGCCCTACTCAGTCACGCTTAATTGGTATGATGCCTGTTTTAATCGAATGGCTTTTTTTAATTTGGTGCATTTGGGGTGCACTGAATGTCTCGCCAGTGCACGTTTGTTATACGGTGCATTTTATATGCATAGATTACGTGTTTACAAGATTTCACCGAAAATAACTCGTACTGGTTCAGGGCTTCTCAGGCAGAGAAGGTTGTGAAAAAATAATTTCACACATTTATGGAAGCGTTAAAAATAATGCATTAAATAATAAACTGTTTGTGCAGTTCTGCGTTTTATGAGCTGTTTTTGAGTGATATGTGCATGTTCCCGCTTTCATAGTCAATAAACATCAAGAAATGTGTTCTGGGCAGCAAAACCATGTGCCATCCTTCACTACCATATTCATAGTGTCCACGTGATAAACTCAATGTGACCGAGAAAATGTGATGTATTTCAGTGAATGCTACAGGCATGACTGCATATGTGTGAAAACAGCTCATGTTTGACCTACCTTGATGAGTTCACATGATTCACTGAGGCCACCCCTGTCGCATCCAATCCACTTATGGTTAACAGATGGTCAGGTATAAGAGGAATCCTGTTGAAACTGGCTCTAAAGTTGCAATATAGTCCATTAATTCGGTTGTCCAGTCGATATAAACATGAGAAGTAATTTAGCTTCCAGCCAAAACAAGGCAGAAATGCCAACACACAATTTTGATTGAGCTCAATAAGAAGCTTGTTTACATGTAAAAAAACACATTTTATTAAGGGCCACAATCATTTCTGTTTCAGTGAGCAGGGGCCCTTCCAGGAAGGGACAGATGTTTATCCTGAGGTCCACAGATGGTAATTATGTGGGTTTATGTACCAAAAATAATAATCATTAATTGTTTTAATTTATATAACTACATTGCAACCTTCTACAGCATTTTAAACATGCTGTTTTAGTTACTGGGCCTTAAAGACGGACATTAGCTGTGCTCTGATTGGTTGCCCTGACACTGATGAAGCGTGCCTTACTAATTTAATGTGAATGGGTGGCAATGGATATATGTAAATACACTCGCAGAAGCAATGAATTGAAAACAGGCCTAGTTCCATACATGGATCATATGGACTGGAGAGTTTTTTGTCATTTCTTTTCTTATTTCATCTTTTTGTTCATAGATGTTCTCTTACTACACTACCAAACATGCATTGCACAAATGCATCATACGCCCATTGTAAATCCCTTAGATGTCAACAAATCCTGACTGGTATTCTAGCTACTGATCTATAGGCTGAAACAGGGATGGACAACTCCAGTCCTGAAGAGCACAGCTTGGTGGTTTCCCTGCTCAATCACACCCACTTAACCTGGCAATTAACAGATGAGTGTGATCAGGTGTACTGGTACAGGTAAATCATCAAACTGTGCTGGACACCAGTCTTACAGGACCAGAGTTGTGCAACCCTGGGCTAAAAAATACAACCAAGCCACCATTAGTGTGACTCCAACAGATTCTGTCTTTTTTCAGCACAAAATATATTTCAGAGACAAGCTTTGACCTTTTTATCCAAGTAAAACGAAGCCACACTAAGGTGCAGATGCTAATTAGAAACTTTTATAACTAACTCACACCAAAGCAGTTATAGTTTTCAAAAGTTCCTCCTTCCTTCAAAATGCATCATCAAAAATGAGGTTTTTGAGGTTTTAAACTCCCTAAATTCCCTCCCAACAGACTACAGTGGCATCATTGTGGGATGTAAGTACACTTGCAACAGATTTTTTAGCATTTTGTATGAAGTATACCTTTAAAGATATATTAAACATGATGTGGCAAAATGTTTACATAAACAGGTTTCAATCAGCCAGTTCCAATTCATCCCAAAAGTGCTCAGTGGGGTTCAGGTACTGTGCCACTGGAGTTCCTCCACATCAAACTCATCAAACCATGTCTTTATGGGCTCTAAATGATCTTTGTACACTGTAGCACTAACACAACCCTTCACTAGAACTAAGGGGCTGAGCCCAAACCCTGAGAAACAGCCCCAGCCCATTATTCCTCCTCCACATTCCACATAGTGATCTTAGGCTTGTGTTCAGCTGCTTCCGACGCAGAGTTCTTGTGCTGATGTTGCTTCTAGAGGTAGTTTGCAACTGATCCAACAATGGGTAGGTCTTTCTTGCATGCTATATGTTTCAGCACTTGGTGGTCTTTGTGTGGTCTACCGCTTCATGGCTGAGCTGCTGTAGCTCTTATATACTTCAATTTCACATTAATAACAGCTGACGGGAGAAAATCTTGCAGGATCAAAATTTCACAATTTCGCAAAGATGACATTTCTAAAGTCACTGAGCTCTTTAGTATGACCCATTCTACTGCCAGTATTCATCTACAGAGACTGCATGACTATGTGCTTGATGTTGTACACCTGTTAACAATGGGTGTGGCTGAAGCAGGTGAACTCAGTCCACATACTTTTGGCCATATAGTGTATATCTTTTTACAACTTTATTTATAGGAACCATATAAACTAGGTAGTACCTTTTTAACTTAAACAATGTGTACATACTAAACTAAACTGAATAAAGTTTCCATTTCATGGGCACTTTAACAGAGATTGGAAAAAAACTCTAATTACAGAAGGTTATAGTACAGAATGCACATTTGTGCAGTTGGCCAGCTTGGATTACCATAAGCCAAAAGAAGTCAAATAACCAACTAATCATTTTAATTATGCTAAACAATGAACATGCAATATGTTTGATCCTCTTATAGGCAGTGTAACTCTATATACGCAGTTCCAGTAAAGATGGTTATTTCTATTGACTTTCAGTGTAACATTAATTAGACTGACATTTCGCTAATGAGCATGGATACACCACATAGGAGCACTCTGAAAGAAGCCTGGAGGAAAAAATGTCCGACAGCACGATATCGCATTCCCCACAGGCGGGATCGAGGCAAGGGACCAATCATTTCACATCTCCTGACAGGGCTGCATGTGATGAGTGAGGATGCCTCCAGAAACAGTGAGAAGGAGAGAAATGTGGACTCAGTGGGACCCCATTGTGGGGCCACGCTCCACTGAGACACAGATGGCACCCGCCAAAGGAGCGGCGAGATCCAGCCGAGGCGGCCAAACACACTGCCTTTGATGTTGACTTTTGGGTGGAGGAGAAGGTGTGACTTCTCTCTGGGCTTTTCTTCATGACTGCTTTCACAGTGAGACCAAACCCGCTGTATTCTTTCACTAATGAGACGTGAGAATAAATGCTGCCCTTGTTGCTGTCCTTGTTTAAAAATAAATGAGTAGACACACCGATATACTATTAGACAAGATGATCTTTGATAGCAGGTTAGTGTGCATGCATGGTGTTAGTGAATTTCTTGAAGGGACAAACTATACCTCTTCCTTACACACTAAAATATAGGGCTGTCATTGATTTTGTTAATGATTGAGTAAACTAGCAATTATTTTTTATGATTAATTTAAAAAGTCAAAAGGCCAAACAATAAAAATGCACTAAATTGAACAATGACAAACCATGCATAGCTTTTCAAAGAGTCCAAAATAAGCAATCCAAACCTTTTATGGTACCAGATATGAGCTTGTGAGAACAAGGACAACTATAAGAATTTGTTGGCTAAATGTAGACATGCCACCTTATTAAAGTGGAACTGCACTAAATAGAACATTTCTAACCCTATCCAATGTCTCATGAAAGCGGATCTCATAGCATAGGCCACGGTGTGCTCATCAATTGTCCAATGAACAACAAGCCTGTTGTTAGCCTGTGGAGGTAATGTGAGTTAGCATTACTGAAAAAAATGTCCACCAAAAAACTCCAATCAAACATGTAGATTAAAATTACATCTTGCGAGGAAAACAGTTCCATTTGGTAACAATATTGTTCTGCTAGAGTTACTGTATTCCAGATATTAAAACAGCATGGACTAGAAGAATCTGGGGATGGCTTTTACCCATGTTTGTGGCAGATTTTACTGAAATCCAGCACCAATATTTTAATAGGTTGATCCCAGACATGGACTCTCGTTCTGAGATCATGCGTGGTCCCACAATACTATTTTAAACCTACAGTTTAATATGTTAATAATTTAATATGTTAACAATTATGCTGTATTTTGCAGCACAAAGCTGTATCCCTCAGCCTTATCAGTTTGACAGAATTCATATTTAGCATTTCTGTAGTAATACAGCATGCATTCTGCTAATACATTACACAACCACTGGGAATCCCTATGATGCCAGCCAATCATGACTGCTAGCCTGGTGGACTGCTATCTAAGTTGGGACAGGGGCAACAAAAGGCTAGTAAAGTTGACTAGTACCTGCTGGTCACAATTTGGTATAAAAGAGCATCTCAGAGAGGCTGCATCCGCAAATGCCAGTTAAAAGTCTAAAATGCTAAGAAGAAACCAAATATAAACAGGATCCAGAAATGCTGTCACCTTCTCTGGGCCCAAGCCCATTTAACATGGACTGAGGTGAAGTGGAAAAGTGTCTTGTGGTCTGACAAATCAACATTTGAAAATCTTTATAGAAATCATGGACACTGTGTCCTTTGGGCTAAGGACCACTCAGCTTGTTATCAGTGCACACTTCAAAAGCCAGTATTCATGATGGTATGGAGGGCATTAGTGCACACGACATGGGTGATGTGCACATCTGTGAAGGCACCATTAATGCTGAACCTATATATATATATATATATATATATATATATATATATATATATATATATATATATATATATATATATATATATATGTGTGTGTTTTGGCAACATATGCTGCTATCCAGATGACGTCTTCTTCAGGGAAGGCCTTGACTATTTCAGCAAGACAATGTCAATCTACATTAAAAATGTCTGGGTGTTAAAATGACCTGCTTGCAGTCCAGACCTGTCACCACCGATAACATTTGGCGCATGATGACATGAAAAATATGTCAAAGGAGACCCAGAACTACTGAGCAGCTGAAATCCTGTATCAAACAAGAACATGAAAACATTTCACTTTCAAAACTACAGCAGTGTCTTCTCAGTTCCCAAATGCTTACAGTGTTTTTAAAGGAAGAGATGATGAAACACAGTGGTAAACGTGCTCCTGTCCCAACTTTTTAGGAACGTGTTGTTGCCATCAAATTCAAAATGGTCACATATTTTTCAAAAAACAACAAAATGTCTCAGTTTCAACATTTGATATGTTGTCTTTATAGCATTTTCCTTTAAAAATATGGTTTAGATGATCTGCATATCATTGCATTCTATTTTTATTTCCATTTTACACAACATCCCTACCTTTTTGGAAATGTTGTTGTATATGTAATATAATAAACATTAAAGTAATAAATAAAAAAATATAAAATAAAAAACAGCCCATCCTCAAAAATGCATTCCAAAGCAGTTGTAGTTTTTCAACAGTTCCTTCCACCTTTAAAATACATCAGAAAGGGTTTCCCATTCTTTAAGTCAGAAAATGTTACTATTTTAGCAACTAACCATTGCAGAGTCATCAGGTTTTTGATTAAATGTTACTTTGATTACTTTTTCAATCAGTTAATCAAGCTTATTTAAATAATCATGACAGCCCATGTAGAAAACATGCCCATAAAAAAGAAGCCTTGCTGAAATCTCAACTTCCAAAGAAGCAGAATTGGGTTTTACAACTGCAGATGGTGAGGCGCATTATCATGCCTAGGAAATGTGAGCAATCTCTCTTTATTGCCCAGCAGATGCTGACTAGATAGAACAGCTATATTCTAATTTGAATGGTAGATTGGCACTTTTCATTGATGACTGTGGAAACATCTGCAGGACGGGGTTATTTATGTATGCAGGAGAAGACTTAAAAATCGCTCTTCCAAAGATAAAAGATTATGGCCCTATTTAAAACGAGCAGAGACAACAACAAGAGTCTAATTACAGTGTGGATTAATCTGAGATTTCAGGCATGACAAGGCTTAAAATCCACTTACTTCAGAGGACGCTGAAAGCAAAAACGCAAAGCAGGACCGAAGTGCTTTGATGAGATGCATTATCAAAGCGAGCGTAACCTCTGTTACTCAGGCTGCCCAGTCATACATAAAAGACTGCACTGTTTATCATTTAAAGGCTTGGTTTGACCTACTGATCCGAGACACGACTAACACCTGTGGAAATCAGTAAGTCTGTTTTTAAGGATGTGGAGCATAAAACAATATTACTCATCTAAATTTGCAGACTAAAGTAGTGCAACCATCTAAGTGTTAGTTTGCGTGAATTCCTGATGACACCACAGTCGTCCGTTGTCAGGACTCCAAACCACCAAATTTGGCCTCACACTCTGTTTGTCCCAGTGTGGGCATCTGTTAGCTGACCTAACAGAACTGGAAGTTGGTGTTCTCCTCCAAGCATGTTGAGCTATCCAGTGACATTGTGTTGTGGTGGTACCTCACATGTCTTAGAGGAAGCACATGCTAGTATCCCAACTTGGTAGCATCGTATGGCAGGGGAAGAACTAGCAGGTCAGAAGAGGCGAAGATTAATTTTGGAGGGTTATAAACAAGGATTATACTCCTGGGTTCTTCATCATAGGTGCACAAATCTGGTCCTGTATCCAGCACAGTTTGGTATTTCCCTTGACAATTAACAGATGAGTGTAATCAGATGTGCTCGAGCAGGTAAATTACCAAAGTGCACTGGAAACTCTCCAGGACCAGAGCTGTGCACCCCTGCTCAATATTCTAAAACAATAAAGGTGCCAAAATGAGTTCTAGATTTTGAGTCAACCTGTATGTCCAAGCAAACAACCACATACAGGGAGAATTACTTGGAAGAGGCCCAATAACTCTCTCAAGGATGAATCAATCTGAACCAAATAATGTGCAATGACCTGCTCAGTATATGGAGCTTCGAACAAGCCAGGATGCCCCCGTGTCAGAGCGATGGGGTAGGCGCCAGACAGCCTTTGCAACATTTATCCTCCATTTGTAACTTCCAGGTAGATAACCCCGTAACCCTTCATGAGTCTGGATTAAACCAGATGTCACTTTCAGCATTGCATGTAATGCAATCAGTTACACATTTGTCAAGGTATGTATTCATCATAGGTATGTTATTTGGTTCAGATTGCTTCATCCTAATGGGAGTTACAACAGAATATTCTGGGCCTCTTTTAAGTGAATCTCCCTGTAAAATCCCTTGCTATAAAATGGATAGTTCCAGTCCTAAAATCCAATTGGCTGAATAGCATTAAAAAGTACTGTAAAATACCCAATATATGCACATCTGAGCTGCTCACAACAATCAAATTCTATATTAGATGGGTGGATGGGTGGGTGGATGGGTGGATGGGTGGGTGGGTGTGTGGGTGGGTGGATGGGTGGATGGGTGGGTGGGTGAGTGGATGGGTGGGTGGGTGGGTGGATGGGTGGCTGGGTGGGTGGGTGGATGGGTGGCTGGGTGGGTGGGTGGATGGATGGACGGATGGACAGACAGATAGACACAGTAAACAGCAAAACAAGAGCAAAATGAACAGGAGCAAAAGTTTTGTCTTACAGTATTTACAGATACATACATATAAAGATAAATAATAGAATAAAATAAATCAAAATATATTAAAAACAATAAAAATAATGTTGCAGTATAAAAATAATAAGTAAATTGCATAAAATACTATGCAGTTGACAGTATATTGGTGCACGTCCCTTCCAGTGAATGAACTACTGACTATGGACTGTAGCAATAATGTTAGCAGTTGTGCAAGATGACATTTACAAATGCATAAATAAAGTGACAGTGCAATATGGAATATGTATGTAGGAATGTAGGACTCAGAGGAATGTTTAATCAGAGTGGCAGTACGTAGTAATATGAGTGGAGAGATGTAATTTAATGTCTAGCTGGTGCCCAGTCAGCCTGTCCTGTCAGTGGCTCAGTGTACTGTAATGTCCCGACACAGTGACAAGGTTCTGTACAGTGCGATCGCTGTTGGTACAAATGACCTCCTGTACCGTTCCTCACTACAGCAGAGTGAGTCTGCTGATGAAGATGCTCCGCTGTCCGACCAGTAGGTCATGAAGGGGGTGTGATGTGTTGTTATTATTGCTCTGTCTGCACTTCAAAAGGGGGTTACAGCAGGCTGTGCAGAGAGTGAGCAGAGCTTGTTACTCTGACGTAGCAATTTATTAATTTCTTACTTTATCTAATTTATGAATCTAACTCTTGTGTTTTATCACCATGATGCTATTTTGTGATGACACACTCCCTCTTGTGCTCTATAGCATAAATAACACACCGGTTAAATGTGTAAAACCTATAGCTTATTTTTCCAATATGTTAAACTCAGCAACAATAACAAAATGTTCTTGTGTTCTAAAAATGCCCAGGTGTGTTAAAAGTAAGTTGATGCAACAGTGTTAGAGTTTGGCTTAAGTTTAGTACGAGGGTTTAGGTTTAGGGTGTGAGTTGAGGTTAGGGTTAGGCCATGGTTTAAATTTATGAAAAATGAAGGTAAATTTAATAGATAATTAATAGAACACAAGTTAAATGCAAGATGTTACCCATTTTGCCACCTACACCGCTGGTACTGACAGCAGGAGACTCTCTCAGGACAGCGCTGGGTTGGGGTGGTCAAACTCCTATTTCTCTTATATCCCACTGCAGAGCGCAGCACTAAAATAGCAAACTTTATGATGCCTTTGTAGTTCCATCACAATTTTCCTTTGACTTCATTTGGCACATGCTGAGAGCCGATAATTGCAGCTCAGCCTGAGCTCAGTTACTGTATCTACTGAATCTAGGGACACATAATTTGATAGCAGAAAGAAAACTGGAAATGGTGTCATTATGAGTTTATCGGATTGATGATTAGGGTTAGGCATCGCTTAAACGTTTTAAAAAATGGTGCCAATCATGTTTCAATCACTGCGCCAGTATCAATACAGCATGAAATAGATCCCAGAGTACAATACTCTTTCCTCAGTATTTTATTTTATTTAGTAGTAGTTATTCGCATGAGAGCTATGTTGAATATACACTATATGTCCAAAAGTTTGTGGACACCTGCCCATGAATGTTTCTTCTGAAATCAAAGGGAATAATAGAGAGTTCGTCCCCCCTTTGCTGCAGTAACAGTCTCTACTCTTCTGGGAAGGCTTTACACTTGATGTTGGAACATTGCTCTGAGGATTGGAATGCATTCAGCCACAAAAGCAGAGTGAGGTCAGGCACTATTGATGGATTGTTTGTTATGGATCATGCCCAAATCATCCTAAATGTTTTGGGTGGAACTCCATCACTTCAGAGACTACAATTCCACTGGTCCATAGCCAAATGCTGGGATGGTTTATATTCCTCTACTGGACACTTAGCATTGGGCATGATGGCTTTAGGCTTATGTATAGCTGCTTTTTCTTTTGGCAATGCTTTTTTTGATGGACAGTAAGGGTCCACATTAAAGGGGATTCACCCATTACACGGTGCTTGAATACTTTTGGACATGTACACTGTTAAAATTTTTTCCTCAATGATTCTTTAGTGGAGATAATAAGTAGACAATGGCTCTCCATATAACCATGAACACCCAAAGAACCATTTGCATGCTTAAAGGGTTTTCTACATGGTGAAATGGTTCTATATAGAAACAGAGAGGGCTTTTCTGTTGTTGCAAGCTTGACATGTTAACAGTACAAGAACCCGTTTTGGTGTAATGCAAAGAACCATTTGAGCATGCAAATGGTCCTTTGAGTGTTTGTGGATCTATAAAGAACTACTTCTATAGTAAAGAAGAATTTAAAAATGATCTTTTCCAAGAGTGTAGTGTAGTGCACCTTATATAGATTTACATGTAAATTACTGTGAATCACAAAAAATGGTTCAAATGCTGGTTCCCCGATGCAGAATAATGTTTTGGGGACAGTGCTAAACAACAAGAAGCTAAAAAAAGAAATAGAATTTCCTCTATATTTTGGAAGCAGAAAATTTTTTCACGCATGAGTAATTGCTTTAAATGTATTGATTACAGAGGTGAAACCCCCATGAAGAGTCTTTATAAATCTCTCAAAATTTTGAGGCAGAATATTCCATATATGCACAGTCATCCTCTGCATCCATAAATCTTGAAACACCCCAAGAGCCTCCTTCCAAAGAAGATGTATATATTATTTGACAAAATACGACTCTTCTGAAAAAGGTAGTCATCATAGACAACATCCAAAAACACTTCACACTCAGGACATCATCTCAAGTTGAGTACTTTTCAAAGTCATCCAACATTATAGAGCTGAAAATGTCCCTGAGTTGTCCTTGGTAATAGAGTTCAGTGATGTCTGAAGCAAATCGCCCAGCAAAAGATCTGGCTGTAATGCTAGCTCCTGCCTGATGTGTTCTCGCCAAGATTGTAGTGCTGAAAAAAACAAGAGAACTAAACATTTTCATCTTTCAATAGTGAGAATAGCAAGTTGATACATAAGGGTTCCTGGTTTCTGTGTCCATTCTGTATCTGGCCCAAGTGGTGAGGTCAGCATTTTTTGAGAGGAGTGAAGCAGAGTTTCTTGTGTACTCACTGGATTATCATGTTGAGGTCATGTCAAAACCTCAGATTTAATATTGTTTTTTTTTCACCATTTTGAAAATGCCGGCCTCTTGCAGTAAATTAACGAGTGGTTTTGTCAGCAAGGAAGATTTATGTTCCAGAGACATCACTATAATGAAGTTGACAACCACAAACTAACTGACTATTGTAGCTTCCATTACCAGGGTAAAAAAATCATTGTAAAATACAAAACACTGCCATTTTTCTGTGTTTTTCTTTACTATGGTCAACTTACTAGGTAGACAGCTATTCTAGAAACTAACACAGCTTATCTAGCTCCCACAAGATAATGCTATGTTTACATGTTGGTGTTGGGGAAAAAATGTATAAATACATGAATTTCAGCATCTCCTAGCAAAATTTATGTCAGGCAACATGACATACAACCAAGATGTGGTACGTTTGGTAACATATGCATTCACAGCAAAATACATTTTTTTTTTGACTGCTCAGTCTAGAAGGGGGCCTGGCTTCCAAAGAAAGGCGTCTAGCCCTCACAATACCCACACCCACCGGCCCTCCCTGAAGCTACATCCCTGGTTTTATAAATGAACCAATAAAAATCGTCCAAAATCACTTTAAATGAAGTCATTAATGTATGTTCCAGTTATGAATGTTTTCCATATCCTTATCAACTGATCCCTTCAACACACTATTACCTCTGTTATTATAGTTATTTAGACAGTAGTGAATATGCAGGTGGCACGGTGGGTAGCGCTGTTGCCTCACAGCGAGGAGGGCCTGGGTTCGATTCCCCGGCCGGGTGAGCAGGGTCCTCTCTGTTTGGAGTTTGCATGTTCTCCCCATGTCTGTGTGGGTTTTCTCCAGTTTCCTCCCACAGTCCAAAGACATGCAGTCAGGCCAATTTGACATGCCACATTGCTCCTAGGTGTTTGTGTGTGAGTCTGCAATGGACTGAGGACCTGTCCAGGGTGTATCCTGCCTTCTGCCCAATGACCACTGGCATAGGCTCCTGCAAACCTGAGGGAGAAGCGGCTTAGAAAATGGATGGATGGATGAATATGCATTACCATCGAAGTTTAGAATTAGTGTTTATGTAACGAGGAGTGATGAGGCGGACGCACGTGCTGAGAAAAACAAGATTTATTGAGGGCAAAACCTTACTCAGGGTCGAGACAGTCCAGGTTCAGGGAGCCAACACAGATAGAGCGGGGAACAGACATAACAAAGAACAATGGAGAAACACACCAAACAATATCCAACACTTTAAACAAATCAAACAAAGATCGACAAACACAAAGGGTAAACACAGGGCTTAAATACAAACAGGGATAATGACAGATAACAGAACACAGGTGGTTACTATCAGGGGCAGGGTCTGAAAACAAGGGGGCAGGACTCGGAGGTAAACACAACAAATGCACATGGATGACTGGGAGGGGCCAATCATGACAGTTTATTTGTTTGGAATCACTGTTTTCAGTAGCATCAAACCAATGTTGGTGTAGATAAATGTATGAAATTAATAGAATATGATGTTAATATTTTATACACCTCATATAATTGTTGCAAACATTAGGAAAAAATGAATGAAGCTGTAGATAATTCCATGTCTGAGAAAGCTATAGCATCAACAATCAACTTACAATAAAATTGATGTCCAGAAAGCCTCATAATTGAAAAGCAGTGACCAAATCTTCCTGATTAAATATCTATTCATAGTAAATTTGAGACAAGAAGTTCATATAAACTGACAACACTTTACTGAAGGGTGACGCTTATAAGGCTGCATGACATCATGATTTGTCTTCACTTTCTGCAGTGAAATGAAATCAAAATTGATAAAAGCAGACTTCCTGACAAATGACACTTGTTGGAATATACCTTTATGAAATGTTTATGTAGGTTTATGCCAGCTGCCATCAATGACATATGTGGGTGTCATGTAGCCTTATAAACGTAAAGTGTTACTGCTATCTTCCCATTCACATAATACTTTTAATTAAGCAATAGAACACAGAGGGAGTGTGTTATCGTGAAATAACATCACGGCTGTGATTTGGTCGCCATACATCATCACAGCCGTAATGGTATTGGCGACAACACACAACCTCGAGTGTTTTATTGCTTTAATACAACAGTTAAAGAAATAAAGTAAGAAATTAATAAACTGGGCCGTGAACATGGCGCTTAATATGTTCTAATGTTTGCAGTTCCTTCCTCCAAATTATATTTCCTTAACAAGCAGCTTGTTGCTACTGTTGACTTCTGCTGGCAAGCGTTAGTTTCTTGAAGAAAAACAGGAGTGGAGACTCGAGGAAAAAAAGTTTAATAAACACGCATCTTCCCAACCAAGCAAGTCTAACTCAGCTTACACAACGATGAGCTTATAGTCATGAATGTAAACCACACCCTCTACTTGTCTCTTTGTCTAAACGACCCAGAAATCCCCCTACTTGATGGGCGACTGCATCTACCTTTGTAATTAAAGCAGAGGTGTTGAGGCCCACCCAGGAATTTATAGTCACCCCCATCTAGGAGCCAGGATGTCTCTGAGATACCCCTTCAACAAAAGGCATTGCTAGATTGGGTAGTTATAGATAACCAGATGTGAAATAGGTTAACAATTGAAGGTTGTTACAAGACAAAGGGACTGCTCTCCACAGTCCCCACACATCACCCAAGAGAGACATACAAAATGCAAATGAAATTAACACAAAAGGCAAGGGAAACAGAAGTTACAAAGTTAATAAAAGCAAATAAAGTAAAATAATATTTAACACTACATCACAATAATGATCATTGCTCACTCGCTGCACAGTCTGCTGTAAGCGTTGCCTTTTGAAGTACAGAGTGAGACATAAAACTGCTGCAATATCAAGTTTAGTTCAGTTTTGTCCATTTTTTCTAGATCAATATTAATGTCGTTTTGCTCCAGTCAGTCTGTAAAGCATCTTACAGCCCATTTTGTTCAGTGAATGGTATTGGGTTCATTTCTGGCTGATTCCAGGTTGTTTAGCTATTCTTCTGTCACAGCTGCTGCCTGAAAAGCTGATCAGTGGTGATGACAGTTTGGGAATTTAGTGTAGTCTCATCTTCAGATTTTCGTCTCACCAAATCATCTGTCAGTCAAATGTGATCTGAAAAGTGTCCATTTTCTTTTTTTGGCAAAGTAAGGAGTAAAAACGTTCAAATGGCAGCTGTCAAAGTCGTTGCTTAGTGGAGTGACACAGTGTTTGTGATAAAACCATGATGTTATGGTGAAATAACAGTACAGCTAGAACGCTTTTCAACCAATCAGGTTACGTGGCCAAAACTAACTGTTGTATAAAAATAAATAGTCCTTTATTTTATGTTTTGATGTCTAGTTTACAACATTTTAATCTACACTGCATAAGTTATTACTGAATATCAATATGACACGTGAGTCCAAACTTTAAGTGGTAGCCCTGGCAATGACTTTTAGGGCTGATGTCTTTATATTTTTCCAGCTCTTCCTTGTCAGTTATGTACACTCAGCACAACACAAACAAGTGTCTGAGCTGGTGACAGCAGGAGACGTGCTGGTGATGGACGAAGGTTTTTTCAAGCTCCTTCTTTTCACATGGGAAATGTAAAGGAATAGGACGGAGGTATTTGGACAGGACTGCTCGAGACCTTCAAACTCTTTTTTGACACTGCTTTATGTGTGGTTTGGGAAATCACTGAAAGCATGCAAGATAAAGCAGGATCCTACAGAGGCTGGCACCTGACACGGCAATATAAGTGAAAAATTTCCCACCACGGGGAGACGACTTGTCTCTCGCTCTCTTCCCACCCTCTGATGGATGTTACAAATGGCTGACACCCACCCTGACCCCATCATTCATCCCTGACCCATACTACCCTCATCCATGACTCCATCCTCCACCGGGTCCCTCCACTTGTTGCCAAGGCATTTATGGCTAGATTGCTGCTATCATCTGCTGGTGCTGTCCGTGGTGCTGAAACCCACTCCTCTGATACCGTTTTGCTGGAATTGAAAATAACAGTCATAATCATCAGGGCGTAATCACATCCCTCCTGCGCCGAATGTTACCAGAGAAATATCATTAGGATCATGTCACAACAAATCAGCAGCCTCTGCGAACGGGGAGCAAGACACAAATAAGAAAGGTCACCAGCCATAATTGGAAATGCAGCATATTGTATATCATACCCCTCCCCCCTAAATCATCCTGGATGGAGAGTCCACACTGGGAGAAGAACTGACAAGAACTGACAATGACAATTAGACACTCAATGAGAGGAGAGCTGACTGGAGAGTTGTGTTTACTATTGTGACTGCTTCTCCTGAGTGCTAGGAGATATATTGACCGTTCGAGTGAGTTATTTGAAATGGCAGTCCTACAGTAAAATAAATAAATAAATAATATTCAGATGAAATAAATAAGATTCAGATCCTAGACATTTACAGTTTAATTGAGACAGTAATCAGCTAAATACCCACAAAATCATAATCAAACATTTTGTTGTATTATTTTCCAAGATATTTTTATTTCTTTCAAAGTGACGTTGAAAGATTAAGATTTATCATGTGTTCAGTTTTTGAACAAACAAATGAAAAGGACGTCATAAAAAAATGAAACACAGTTTTAATCCAGTCTTTACGTTAACCTTTTTAACTCTGTGGAACCTCGGGTGGGTCCGTAATGCACCTCGTCATATTCTTTACTTCATAGCTTTCATATTTCATAGGCTTCATTCTAACAGGTATGAGAGCTGTAACTGTCTTCTTTCCAGTCATTTTAAAACTTTATAATAAAAGAAGCTGAATTTTTTTTCTACTAAAGGTTGAGCCATTTTTCCCCAAATCTGGGCTACAAACTATAAACAGATGGCGTCTCTTCAGTGATCTATTCTGTAAAAATAATTTTTATTAAATAATACAAAAAGCGTCTAAGATTTTTGGCTTTCAGCAGTAAATTGTAAGCATATAGCAATATGTTTATGATCATAAAACACATTTTCAGTTAATTGGAGGGAAAGTTTTACAGGAAAACAAAAACTTACATTTATTATATGCAGTTACTGAATAATTTGCTATATGATTTGGACATGTAAACCAAAATATACCCTGGAGAATAAGAGGGAAATTTCACCCTCTGCATTTTACCCATCCATGCAGTGAAACACTACACACACACTAATGAATACACACGCTAGGGGACAGTGAGCACACTTGTCCAGAGCAGTGGTAGCCCTATCCACGGCACCCGGGGTGCAGTTGGGGGTTAGTTGTCTTGCTCAAGGGCACTTCAGTCACATACTGCCGGCTCAGGGGATCAAACCGGCAACCTTCCAGTCACAAGCTGGTTATCTAATATCCAGCCCACAACTGCCCCCCAAAATAGCCACACCCCTGCAAGTGTGGCTGCATCCCTGTGGTGAGCAGTTAGATCCCATTGTTTTGAACTTTATACTGTGTCCCAAAGTCTGAAAATCAGTGTAGAATGTTAAGAATTGTCACAACTGAGACACATAAGTCCTTCAATCGTGTAAATTTTTCTTAATTTTCTCACTGAAAATATTGTGATGTTATGTGTGTACAGCTGTTCAAAGCTGCATTTGCTAGTCATGTACCAGCCAGCATTTCTGAGTTCTGCTCAATGTTCGCTAAAATTGTCACTAACAAAACAATGAAAAATTTGAAACAGAAGTCCTCTGTGTGTTTTGAACTGACTTTGAAACAACTTGGTAGAATGATCTATATACAAATGTAATTTATATTTGTTATTTTGCAAAGAAAATAGTAAATCTTTCTGCCTTGTAATCTGCTCTTCTTCTGTTCATAGTGTTGTTTCTCAGTGTGGTTTTTCCATATGTTTCCTATCTAAACAACATGCTCTAATAAATCTGGAATTTAATAGATTGTTATTTGGTGTCATCTTTTTTGCAAAATGAAAAGGAACATACTTCAAAAATCAGTCCTGTTTTATTGTTACTCTAAATCAGGGTTTGGGAACTGAGGCCCAGAATCCAGCGCAGTTTGGTGATTTCTCTGCTTTAGCACAGCAAATGAAACCTAGTAATTAACTGATGAGTTGAATCAGGTGCAGTTGAGCTCGAAAATCATCAAATTGTGCAGGAATATGGCCCCATGCCCATTCTAAATATACCATCCCCATTCTAAATATACCAGCTAATGATAAGCACTTACTAAGCTGAATTTTACTCTCATTCTCGTTTGGAAAATATTGCAGTCTATTACCTTCATAGTGCTATAAAATGAGCACACATGGTAGCCCATTCCACATCCTGATCCATTACCATGCTGAATGTGGTCATGGATGCGTTATAACAACTGTGGCAGCAGATTTAAATGACTTAAAGGAAACAAAGCCTGAATGAAACATTAGGTTTGCTAAGGTTAATAAAGTTAAAGAGCTAAAAGAAAGTCTTACAAACCTGACATACTTTGTTTTGTTTGGATTGTTGGAATGCAATAGGCCTGGTTAAATTAATCAGTTATTACTTCTAAAATAAAAGTTTAAGAAACCATTTGGTTGCTTAAACCATGGTTTAATGAATTATTTTACAATCCAGAGATGCAATTCTGTCAAAAGTACAGATTGCACTTTAGAACAGTTTTTTAATGGATACTCAATGGTGTAGTGTGAAAAAAAAATGCCACGTAATTTTTTAGACAAAAACAGACTGAATAAAGCTGAAAGTGCAAACATGGACCTGTCAAAACAGAAAACAAATGCAAAAGACAAAAGACAATAAATCTAGACTTCTAATGCTTAATGTGCATTTTAATGATGGGGAGCAATGATGAGGTGGATGCACATGCTGAGAGAAGGAGATTTATTAAGGGCAAATCAATACTCGGGGTCAAAACAGTTCAGGTTCAAGGAGCCAACACAGGGGTACCGAGGGACAGACATCGCTAAACACAGACTAGAAACACCAAGGAGGCCAGAAATAAACAAAACACCACAGGATATAACAAAGACCACAAGATGATACACCATACAAGAATACAAAACAATACAAACAATGCAAAGACCAGCCAAAGACTAGGGAAAACTAGTCTTAGGCTCAAATACAAACAGGGATAACGATGGTTAACATGACACAGGTGGAAAACAGGTGGTTACAATCAGGGGCGGAGTCAAGAAACAAGGGGGCAGGACAGGGAAGAATCAAAACAAAGAAAGCACATGGATAAGTAAGCAAAAGCACATGGATGACTGGGAGGGGTCAATCGTGACATGTATACACCATCAGTAACCACTTAATAATAAAAGTTGTGCTATTTAGAGTCATCTCATACATTGTTGTCATATTTTAATGTAGGCATATGTTTTTTCAAAACCAGTTATAATTAATTTTTACCCAACTTTCTATCCTTAGATCCTCAGCTCTTCTCTTAAACAGACTGAGTTTGCTACCCTGTCTTAAAGACTGGTATACAGTCTCCTTCAAAAAGGCCAGTTATTTTATTTTTGCTATTCACTGAAGACATTTTGATTTGAGATCAAGATTAATATGAGCCAATAGATGAGAATTTCAGCTTTTATTTCCTGATATTTACATCTAGATGTGTTAAACAACTCAGCACAACTTTATTCCACATATTAAATCCTTGACTAAGTCTGCTTTCTTCCATTTTCGCAATATTGCCAGACTTTGCCCTCTGTTTACCGGTAAAGGTGCAGGAGGCCTTATGCTTTCATTACTTCTAGGTTAGACTGCTGTACTTCTCTGTTCTATGGTTTATTGTCTAAAACTCTTCAGTACATCCAAAATTCTACAGGCAGACTTCATATCCACTAAGAAATCTGCTCATATTACCTTCATCCTTCATCATTTGCACTGGCTACCAGCTACAGAACATGTCCACTACAAATTCCTGGTGTTAACTTTTGAAGAGTAGCTGTTTTCATTAACAGCTGACATGTTATGCTCTGTAATAATAAAATACACCAGTCTTGCTAAATATGTGATCACATCTTTCCAAACTGTAAAAATATCATATGTATTGTGGTCAGTTCCTCCTCTGTAGGGCCTCTCTGGTTCAAGTATAGGCGCTGATGATGTGTCTTCGTACCAAAGTACCATGACACGTCACAGTAAAACAAATCAGTCAAACAATGTTCCTCATGATGCTCATAAATATGAAAGCACAGTAGCCAAGAGTGAGGAGAGAACCACCCTCATGCACTGAGCTAAACACCCCCAGCACCACCTCACAAGGCTGCAATATGATGTCTGTACCAACTGTATATAACCCAGTTAATTTGAGCTTACTTTAGAATAAAGACGTTGCACTGATTATGTGAGGATTCTTGTGAGTTTCCATAAAGGGTCCAGTGTTGCATCTGATTCATAGTTTACTTGTCAGCCTTTCGTCCGTACAGCCAACGGCACCAAGGGTTTTATTTATAAAGAGGACCGTGAATTTGAGAGGAAACAATCAGATGTAACACCAGTAAGTGCCATGAACAGCTTGCAGAATATAAAGATTTTTGGGCCACTGCTGCAAACCCTGACTGACCGGTGATGCAGTCTGTGACCTTGACGTCAAACTGAGTAAAACTTAGACATAGTTCAAAGAAATCCACTTCAGTCATTCAGAATTCAGAGCATCCAAGAAAACAGGACTCAGATTATACTGAATATGGACCTGCTGAGCAGATCATTAGAATGTTCTACTGTTTGGCGCCTTTGCTGCTCGCTGCTAATCATTTTCTGGCACTATGTGAACTCTTCGATTTGAGTCAGAGGTTTATACTGTTAAGGCTTAGGATGCACTGCCTGATCTGAAACACTTGCCCTCATCGAAGATGGAGATGGTAGTAGAGAAAAATCGTCAGCCTTGTAAGACTCTCAGTTGCAGAAGTGCCGTTTGATTCTGTCGCCTTATTTTCTTGTAGCTAACATAAGCTAGCTCTAAAAACACAGCAGGCCAGCCCACCCGGTTTCCCTCACAGACCCACCTCCAAACCTGTACACTACTGCAATGCCCCTCCCAATGTGTGCCCTGCCCATTTTTGAAAGTTGAGCCAGGGGCGGAGCTAACTGAACATAATGGGGTGTAGCCTCGTATGGCCCTGCACCTACTTATCTTTCTACTCTGTTATGTCCTCATGGCCCATTGCACAAGCTATGGTCCTCCAACTCTGGTCTTCCAGTTCTAGTTCTCCACTAGGAGGAGCAGGCCTTTTTGTGTTGCCGTCGCATGCTCTGGAATTCCTTAATGTCATTTTTTCTCTCTTCTACCTCTCCTTTCATCGTTAAAGCTCAGCTAAAAGCCTACCTTTTTCTGAACACACTCTCTAGTCTCCCTGACATGATAAAGCGACCTTGGGTTTGTAAAAAGCACTATATAAGTGTTACACACATGCGCGCACACACACACACACACACACACACACACACACACACACACACACACACACACACACACACACACACACACACATATATTATTTAAGCTGCTTATGCTGGCTTGTGGGGGTGCTGAAGCCTATCCCAGCATGTAAGTGTATTATTATTATTATTATTATTATTATTATTGTTATGTTAGTACTACTATTATTTTAGTACTTTTTCATTTACATGGCACCTTTAGTGGCAGGTCACCCAATTTTTAAGTGAGCAAAAGTATAGTAACAGATGTTAAAAGAAATGAAAGTAAATAAAACTCAAGGCTTGCAATAATGGCATTTTTTCCACTGATTAAGTCCTTTGTTTAGATTGGATGCGTTTATCTGTTAATTGGCAGAAATAATGTTACTCTAGACTCCTGAGTTCATTCTGCTGCTACCACCACAAGTTACATCATCAGGAAAGATTAGGGAGCCCATTCCAGAAGCAGCCATGCAAGCCCAAGCCGTGACACTACCTCCACCATGCTTGACCAATAAGCTAATGCATTTTCATCATAAGCAGGTTCTTTCTTTAACCACACTTTAGCTTTTCCATCACTTTGGTAGAGGTTAATCTTGATCTCATCATCCCATAAAACTATATTCCAGACTTTTGTGGGTCATCTTTGTAAACTGGCCTTCCTGCTGGTGGTTGGTTTGCATCTTGTGGCTTCTATATTTTTGCTCACAAAGAACTCTTTGAAGAGTGGATACCCTGTATAGGCTTTTTATGATGTCACAGATTATTTTTACTTTTCCAGCTCTCACAATGTTCTGTCAACAGCCACAGCCGTTTTCCCTGGGTGACCTGTTTGATGTCTGGTTGTTAGTACATCAGTTGTTTCTTTCATTTTTTTAGGACGTTCCAAATTGTTATACTGGCTTTGTCCAATGCTTGTGCAATGGCTCTGATTGATTTTCTCTCTTTTCTTAGCTTCAAAATGGCTCGCTTTCCCCCCCAGACAGCTTGTAGTCTTTATGTTGGCTCATCCTATTAAACAACAAATCCAGGCTTCACAGGCAAAATCCAGGGCTCAAACCAAGAGAAGACTTTTTTTTAGAGATATTAACACTCAATAGGCTTTGCTGTCCCTGTACTTTAAGAGGAAACTATGTAAATGACCTCCTCTATTCTGACTGGCTGCACTGCATTATGCCTTATTCAAAAAGCAGTTAGGATTGAAACACTGCTTATAACTTCAATGTAAGTAGGGGGAGACAAATCGCTGTAGGCCGAATAGGTGGACATACATAAATATTTCACAAAACAATGAATTAAAAACATGCTGTTTTTACAGCTTAATTCCCATATATGGGCCATATGGACTGGAGAGTGAATGCTGCAGAGTGAAAAGGTAGATGTACACTTACTGTGCCAAAGTCTGAGGCGGTTAGGAATTTTTTTTTATAACCATTTATTTTGGCAGCAAGTGTATTTTTGCCAGTAAAACACTATATAACATTAGAATAAATACAAATAAATAAATACAGTAAAACAAAAAGATTTGTTTTTTTTTTCCCTCCTTGTTGCACTTCAGGCATGGTTTGGGTTTGCTTCCATCAGCAGCACCTGATTTAATTTAAGAAGCAAAACTAGGTATTGGATGGTAACATTCTCAGATATGAAGGTACTAAGCTGTCACTGGATCAGTGCCCCTCTCGTCACTGGGGGGAAACCCTCAAGGGTGCATCTCAGTACCTTTAGTAGCGAACATAACTGTACCATAATCCACTGAAATGATAGTTTCTATGCTGTGCTGACTCCACACATGCCATCTCGTCTCCAGGCTTTTTAATTTTATTGTTATGTTTAAAAACATTCGGTTATGAAATGGTACAAATACAAACTTTTCACCACAAAAAAACTTATTTAACGTTCACAATCGGACTTTAAAACCACTGTTTGTACCTTGATGAACGAAAAATGTATCTGAAAAGTTTCTAACAGTGCACAAGACATCCCTGTGGAGCGCGTTGGAAATAGTTAACACATTGTAGTGTTTATTTATTTGTATTTATTGCAATGAAAATATGTTTATAGGGTGTTTACTAGGTCAAAGTAAACTCTGTTTTCCATAACACATGTCCTGTGACAAAGTCTTCAATAAAACACAAACATTCCCAGTGAACAGTCCCTGTTGGGCTCAGCAGATGATGGTCTGTGCACAGACCAAGTCTAGGGTTTGGAAGCACTAGTTACTTTCGGGTCCCCTGACGCTGCTACACACACTTCATATCTCCCCCATGTGGCCAAAGCCATTTGTCTTGGTATAATTCATTACCTGTTCAGTCAGCGGCAACAACACCTCAGCTCCATCTGCCTCTCGTCCAATCCCCCAAAGGCTTCACTCCAGCACGGGCGACACTGAGGACAGGCAGTCCGAAACATATGTACCCTCCTATTACATCCCTAACAGCACCATGATTGATTCACATCGGATTATCCTCGCGTCAGAGCCCATGTGAGAGCATCTTTAATGAGAAACATATATCCCATTGCACCTGTGACTCCATTCGGAATCACAGGTGATAAACCAGACGCATGCTAAGGGACGTGTGACAGGTGTTGTGGGGGAGAAAGAAAGGGTGGGGAAAGGGGAGGGAAAAAAGTCAATTCCTCTCCAAGCATTTTTTCTCCCCCATCGTCTGCCAGTGCACGAATAGATAGAACAGTTGGCCCTTCTGGGGGCGGGGGGGTGGGGGGAGTGCGGTTTTGCGAACTCAAGGCAGCAATAAAATTGGTTTCTTACCTGGTGTCAGCAAGCTGTGAATTGTGTCCAGAGCGATAGAGAGCTATCTTCCCTCCCTCTGCCTGGGAAAAATGCTGTGACTGTAGATGACCTGAGATCTGGGTTCTCGTTTTGTAAGAAAACAAGCACATGGGTTTGAGATGAATGATCCATGCTCTGCTCACAAATGCATACCGACATTGGCAGGACATCTCGTTTAAGCTCATGAATTTAGGGCAGAGTTTAGATTCACCAAATAACATTGAGCTGCCACGTTCCACACAAAATAAAAGTGCCAACAAGGGTTTCTTTCTGGTGCAATTGTTCAGATTCTCTTAAGAATTTTTCAGTGAATCAGTCTTTTTCCATTGTTGTTGTTTTTTTTTTAGATTTCTGTGTAAAACCTTTGTAAAGTGTAAAGTGTAACATACTACATGTAACATCATTATGTAATCTGATTACTGTCTTTTTCTGTAACAAATCTTTTTCATCTTGATTACTTAACAATGTTACATGTATTATATTACTACCTGAGTCTGAACAGAACCTTTCTAAACTTTAAATAACCTCCACATAATGTGGTTTATACAGACTTGACTAGTAACAGAATACAGGTAACAGTTAAAGTTACAGAAACATAGTAACCAGATTGTGTAATTATGTTACTTTGTTACTACCCAAGTCTGTATAGAACTATACATTATATGGAGGTTCTTCAAAGTTTATTGAGGTTCTATAAAGACTTGGGCAGTAATGGAATATATAATGTCATTACACAGTCAGGAAGCAAACATCAGATTAAAAAAAAGATAATAATAATAATAATAATAATAATAAAAAACAATAATAGTAATAATTCTTCATGGTGGTTGCAGCTCAACGTGCTTTACAGACAGGTGACAAAGCTTAACAGTAATACAAGAAATCATTATTCAAGAAATCAAGTATTAATTTAGAATCATATAAGAAAATAACACAGATCAAGTTAAAAGATAACAACCACAAGACAAAGTTTTAATGAAGCACTGAGTGAGTTTAATGAGCTGCGTTTTCAGATGTTTATTAAAAGTGAGCTCTGAGCTCGACTGTCTAATAAAAGGTGAACTGAGCTCCACAGTTTAGAAGCAGAATAACTGAGAGTCTCTCCATGTTTTCTGCTTTAAGGTCATTTAGAGCTTTAAAAAATAGTAACAGAGCTTTAAAACCTATCCTGAATGATACAGCCAGCCAGCGCAGCTCTTTTAAAGCGGGACTGATCTGATCTCTCTGTGTTGTTTTTGCTAGGATGCTGCTGCATTTTGTATGAGTTGTAAAGGATGTATTGTTTTATTAGAATGTTCAAAAAGAAAACCATTACAGTGATCAACTCTGCTGGAACAAATGCGTGAACAAGTTTCTCTGCATCACTCTGAGAGAGAAAAGGCTGAACTTTAGTAATATTTCTCAGATGATAAAAAGCTACTTTAGTGACTCTGTTTACATGTGGGATAAAATAGAACTTGTATAAAATTTGAAAAAATATTACAAAAACAGAATAATTACTAGCAGAATTACATTAAAACCACTCATATTGATGATTTTATTTTCTGTGGTTACCTCCATCATCTAAAATTCTACTTTTTTGTAGGCAAAAATTTTGGCACTCCTATACAAAATATATGTACACATCCTCTGCAGAGCACTTCTGCATATTCTGCAGAAATAAACTAAACTACTCTAATCTAATATGCAACCTGTACAAATGTTATTTTACATTTTATATTTTACTTTTGTTTACTTTATATTTTACCTGTACTCTGCACAATGACAATAACGTTAAATCAAATAATCTAATTTAATAAGCCTGGCAGGCGGATTGGTGCTGGGTCAGCAGTGATGCGGGCTCTTTACTAGTCTGTTGTGGTAAAGAAAGAGCTGAGCCATAAGGCAAGGCTCTCGATTTACCGGTCAATCTATGTTCCCACCCTCACCTATGGTCAGGAGCTTTGGGTAATGACCAAAAGAACGAAATCGCGAATACAAACGGCCAAAATGAGTTTCCTCCGCAGGGTGTCTGGACTCTCCCTTAGAGATAGGGTGAGAAGTTTGGTCATCCGGGAGGGACTCAGAGTAGAGCCACTGCTTCTTCACGTCAAGAGGAGCCAGCTGAGGTGGTTCGGGCATCTGGTTAGGATGCCTCCTGGATGCCTCCCTCGGGAGGTGTCACAGGCAAGTCCACCTGGGAGGAGACCCCGGGGAAGACCCAGGACACGCTGCCGTGACTATATCGCCCAGCTGGCCTGGGAGCGCCTCGGAATCCCCCTTGGAGAGCTAGTGGAAGTCGCTGGGGAAAGGGAGGTCTGGGGCTCATTGCTTAGGATGCTGCCCCCGCGACCCGAACCCCGGAGAAGCGGAAGATAGTGGATGTATGGATGGATGGATGGACTTTGACTTTACTTTATATTTTACCTGTACTCTGCACAATGACAATAAATTTGAATCTAATCTAATCTAATCTAATCTAATCTAATCTAATCTAATCTAATCCAAAATGTAGCTGTGCAAATGTTATTGTACGACCCCAATTCCAGTGAAGTTGGGACGTTGTGTAAAACATAAATAAAAACAGAATATGTTGATTTGCAAATCCTTTTCAACCTATGTTCAATTGAATACACTACAAAGACAAGATAGTTAATGTTCAAATGGATAAACTTTATTGTTTTTTGCAAATATTCACTCATTTTGAATTTGGTGCCTGCAACACATTCCAAAGAAGTTGGGACAGGGGCAACAAAAGAACGACTGAGCCTTTCAGGGATGCTCCCTTTTAACCCAATTAACCTGTTCACCTGTGGAATGTTCCAAACAGGTGTTTTTTGAGCATTCTTCAACTTTCCCAGTCTTTTGTTGCCCCTGTCCCAACTTCTTTGGAACGTGTTGCAGGCATCAAATTCAAAATGAGTATTTGCAAAAAACAACAAAGTTTATCCATTTAACATTAAATATCTTGTCTTTGTAGTGTATTCAATTGAATATAGGTTTAAAAGGATTTGCAAATCATCATATTCTGTTTTTATCTATGTGTTACACAACGTCCCAACTTCATTGGAATTGGGGTTGTACATTTAATATTGTACTTTTTTATTTATATTTTACTTGTACTTTGCACAATGACAATAAAGTTGAATCTAATCTAATTTAATCTAATCTAATTTAATCTAATCTAATCTAATATGTAGCCTGTGCAAAAGTTATTGTACATTTTATATTTTACTTTTTCTCAAGATATTAAACTCAGCAAATACATAGAAATTGTACACTGAAATTTTATCAGGAACCTATCTTTTACTTACAACATCAGCAAAACATGTAATTTAACTGAGGATGATGAATTTTTTTCATGTGACTGTGTGGCTAAACAACAAAAAAGTTGCTTGTATTCATGACATGCTATACTACCAGTGTGGCCTTTCACACTCACATGCAAAATATATCATTTAAAATGAATAACATTTCAAATTTCCATATTTTTCAGCAGTGAGTTACGCTGTGAAGCTCGTCTAACCTCACAACAGTTACTACTCATTTGTGGGTGGAGCATGGAGAGGTCAATTCAGAGATATTCTGCCCAAAGGAGCGTCCCTAAGGCTTGCATGTGATTTGTGCAGCATTTATTTTTGACTCCGTCAGGCTGCTCTATTGATTTCTGCCAATGACTTCATCCAGCACTGAATAGTAGCCAGTATATCTCCAGAGTGCTGCTTAACTGTACGAATCTCTGTCTTAATGTGGATCGATGACTAAAACTATGTACGCTCCAGATGACTTTCTGTTATACTATAATCATAGGGCTCAACCTCATCCAACTACTGAACTCAGGATGATAAATAGGTTCCCTGTGGGATCAGCAACGATGTATAGGGAGAAAAAGGATGGCAAAATGGTAATGAGAAAAAGAGCTTTGCCAAATTCATGAATATTCATGCATGATAATGATTCATAAATATAGTTCTAGGAGTCACTCGCAGAAATGGGATGCATTAGACATGCCAAAATATACTGGAACACATTCAAAGCCCAAGAGTATGTACAGCTACATCGCAGTCCAAAAGTAATTGTACAGTGACACGGTTTTAGTTGTATCATTGTTTCAAAAACATGGACTTAAACGTGAACGATGACTTTGAGATGCAAAATTTAACTTTTTTTTTTGTAGGAAGTCTGCATGCACTTGACTATTTATTTAACATAATAACTTTAGAAGACCTGTATAGGCCTCCAGCTTCATCCAGTGTTTTATTTTTTTATTATTATTTTGTTTTTTTATTGAGGGAATGAGTCAAGACATCAGGAAAACAAAGAAACAGGACAAATCTAATGAAGGAAAAAAAGGCATAAACTGTATCTGGTGTTTGGTCACAAATATGATGAGAAAAAAAAAAAAACAAAACAACAAAAAATAAATGAATGAATAAAAGGACCAATTTGGATTATATTTTCCTTTTTCCTAACTCCTCCCCTTTTTTCCCTTTTTCTCTTCCCCCATCCTACACACCCTTCCACTCCCTCTCTATCCTCCCTCCATTAAGTTTTCCCTTTCACCTTACCCTTACCCCTAGTGGCACCCACCTAATAACCCCAATCCCCAAAGTAAATTTTACATTACTAAACAAACAGCCCAATTAACCCATTAAATGAATATGAGAATATATGATTAGAAAATTGGGATAGAGAGGATAAATAAATTAATAAATAAATAAATAAATACAAAAAAAATTACATAGAAAAAAAGAAATTAATAAAAAAAAGGGGCGGGGGGGTCAGTCATCTGGCATGGTCTGAAGAGAATTGAAATAAGA
This sequence comes from Pygocentrus nattereri, assembly GCF_015220715.1. Taxonomy (NCBI): domain Eukaryota; kingdom Metazoa; phylum Chordata; class Actinopteri; order Characiformes; family Serrasalmidae; genus Pygocentrus; species Pygocentrus nattereri. The sequence goes on along the minus strand of NC_051217.1, from coordinate 33,976,791 downwards.
AAGGAAGAGGTTCCACTTTGCGTAAAATGCAGCACTATTGCCTCTCAGAGTAAACCTTATCCTATCAAGTCTAAGAAAGTGCATGACATCGCAAAGCCACCTTGAAATTAAGGGGGGTTTTGGAGATTTCCATAACAACAAAATGCGGCACCTCGCTAATATGAATGTAAATGCCAAAATGTCCAATTGTCCACTTGTGAGCAGGGGTAAATCTGCAGAAAAGCCAAATATTGCTAAAAAACAGTTCATTTCGATGTCCACACCTAGAACTTTTGACATAGTTTTAAAGTAAGCCAGGCAAAACTTGCATAAAGCAGGACAGAAAAAAATACATATGGCTCAGATTACACGGTGAGGTATGACATTTATCACATCGGTCGTTGGTGGTGTTCAGATAAAATTTAGATAGCTGAGATTTAGATCTGTGAACTCTGTGCAATACTTTAAATTGAATCAATTGTAATCTAGGTACACTTACCCCCACCTTTGGTCTGTTAGGGCAATGCCCAGCTCGTATTCCCAAGATCTTTTCATTTTATTCATGGAACATGGGTCCAGATGAACAAGCTTTGAATAGATGTTGGATATACAAAATTTTTGAAAGGGATCTAAAGACAAAAAGTCATCCAAGGGATATCCAACAGGTAGGTGGATGTAATCCAAAAAAAGAGAAGAGACACAGTGTCTAATTTGCAAGTATCTAAACATGTGGGAAGAGGGCAGCATGAATTCAGCTGATAACTGAGCAAAGCTACAAAAAATACCGTCTTTATAAAGATTGTGAAGGGATTTAATACCTCTGCTGTGCCAGGTAATAAAAGCAGTGTCATTCAGGGCGGGTGGAAATGAATGGTTATCCAATATAGGCAAAGATGATGAAGGTGACATAAGTTTAAAGTGGCGCCTAAATTGAATCCAAATCCGAAGGTTAGAGAGGACTATGGGGTTGATGGTAAAATCTGTAAGCCTGAGAGGTAAGGAGGAAGCTAGAAGTGCAAATACTGAATATGAAGAAAGGGAGTGAATTTCAATTTTAACCCACAGTAAATTTGGGGAATGAAGCAAACACAAGACTTTTTGAATATGGGCTGCCCAGTAATAGAATAGAAAATTAGGAAAGGCGAGCCCCCCATCAAATTTGAATCTCTGCAACAAAGATTTCCTCACTTTGGGAATCTTCCATCCCATATAAAGGAAATGATGAGCTGATCCAAAGTTTTAAAAAAAGATTTAGGGAGAAGTAGCAGACTAGTTTTAAACTATTTGTAAATTTACTTTATAGCCTGAGATTGATCCAAACCTCTGCAAGAGTGACATAATAGGAAGAAGAGAAATTATTGGATCAGTCACGTATAACAAGTCATCGGCATACAAAGATAATTTCAGTTCGATATCAGAATGAAAAATTCCATGAAAAGATGAAAGAGATTCCAATGTGATTGACAGGGGTTCGATAGCGAGGACAAACAAGGGGGATAGTGGGCACCCCTGCCTCATCCCGTGTGAAAGTGGAAAACATGTAGAATGGACACAATTGGTGTGAACACAATTGTGTTCAATTTAATCCAAGAAATGAATGTCTCTCCAAAGCTGAATCTACACAAAACTTAAAATAGGTAACCACACTCAACCCGATCAAATGCTTTCTCTGCATCTAACGAAACGATCACTTCTGGAAAAGAGGAGGAACGTTCCGTAAAAATCGCATTTAAAAGGGTGCAGACATTAAAAAAGAGGTGGCGACCTTTAATAAAGCCATTCTGGTCATAAGAAATTGTTTCAGGAAGAACGTTCTCCAAACGTAAAGCCAATAATTTCGCCAGGATTTTCAAGTCCACATTTAAGAGGGACAAAGGTCTATATGAAGCTTAGGAGGTGGGATCCTTATCTTTGTTCAGAAGGAGAGATATGGATGCTTCCATAAAAGTAGGAGGGAGAAATTCAGACAGTAAGGATTCGTTGTACACATCAAGAAGAAGAGGAGATAACCTATCCCTAAATCTTTCAATAAATTCGACGGGAAAGCCATCAGGACCAGGTGCTTTATTAGTTTGCATAGAATTGATCGAGAGAGAAATCTCCTCTAAGTCTAAGGGCGAATTAAGAATGTGTTGAAATAAGAATGTGTATAGCTGTAGTATTCACAGAGGGAAACTCCAGACTGTCCAAAAATGAAAGCAACTCAGTATCATCGGAGAGGGATTCAGATTGGTGGAGAGTAGAATAAAAGGATTTAAAGACAGCATTTATAGATGGTGAATCAGAGCACAATGCACCAAGTGAATCTTTAATTTGGGAAATTGATCGAGATGAACTCTGTCTTTTAAACTGGTGGGCCAAAAGTCTCAAGGGTTTTTCCCCATGTTCATAATAACTACTACGTGTACGCAATAGCAGTTGCTCAGTGTCAGTTGTTGTGGTGAGATCAAATTCAGTTCAATAATGCGGGTGTTGGATTTGTTGAATTGAGTTTATCAACCTCAGTTATATCTGTCATCAAATTTTGCAATTTAAGTTTATGTGATCTGTTCTGATATGCTGTGTATGATATGATTTGTCCACGTAGGTAGGCTTTAAGAGATTCCCATAAAACAGAAGAAGTAACAGAGTCATTCTTATTAATAGCAACAAACTCATCAATTGAGAACGAGACCTAATTATTAAAAGCATCGTTCAGACAGCAACAGCGAGTTAAGCCTCCAGGGAGTTGGGAAACAATGATAATTTGAGAATGTTATATTTACTGTCAACAGAGCACGATCTGAAATAACTAAAGGGTGATAATCAGAGGAAACAATGTTACCAATGAGAGAACCGTCAATAATAAAATAGTCAATATGAGAATACACTTGGTGAGGTTGAGAGTAAAAGAAAAATACCTTGGCACCTGGATTATAAAATCCATTATTAGACATGAAACATCTAATACTGCTTGAGAAGTCAAAGAACGTGACAAAGTGTGAGTGCCTGATCTGTCTAAGAGTGGGTCAATTGTGCAGTTGAGGTCTCTGCCCATAGTTAAAAAATGAGTGTTTAAAGAAGGAATAGAGCTAAATAACTTTTGCATAAAATTGGGATCGTCAAAGTTAGGAGCATAAATGTTTACCAACAAAACAGGGGTATTACATAAGGTGCCACAAACAGGTATCTGCCGTTCCCATCTGTAATAGTTTTATCAGGGATAAATTGGATCCCTCTCCTAATCAACACTGCTACACTGCTAGTCTTGGAGTTGTTGAATGAAAAACATCCGTGACCCAGTGGCATTTTAGCTTAGCATGGTCACTATTTCTAAGATGTGTTTCTTGTAAGAAAATTATATCTGAATTTAAACATTTTATGTGGGTGAGTACCCTAGACCGTTTGACTGGATTGTTTAACCCCTTCACATTCCAGCTCAGAAATCTCATACCAGTCCTATCTTGATTAGAGTTAGACATAGTGCTTATTTACAGAGTAAAGTTGTAATGTGAAAGTAGAGAGAAGAACCAGATGACCGAAGGGAAAGAGGGGGGGGAAAGGGAAAAATAAATAAAAAAATAAAATAAAAATTAAAAAAAGGAACCTACCTAAACTTAAACCCACCCAACTACAACACCAAGTAGCTCAAGTCTGAGCTGATTATGAACAGGCCGTACCCCTGATAGCACAGCATGAGAACCGAAAAGAGCCCCCACAGAGCAGATGAACTGTAACAGCGACTATAAAATTTCATGTGAAACCACTTCTACTTTTAAATGATTATGCCTTTGCACACCCATACCTGTAGATGTGCCCCCACGTATGCTACTGTATGTAGAAATACATATAAAGTAAAAAAATGTAAAGGAAATACCTCAGAATAAAGGGTGAACTTAAAACATGCCCTTGACTACGATAAAAATAACAAGGGTCAAAGGATACCTAACAAAAGTGAACCACCATGACCGGGATATATCTTTACAAAAAATGCATATAAACTCAGAATATAAACTCAGATTGATGCAGCCCGACCAAGGTGTTCATCGAAATGTCATGTGAGGGCACAGTAACAAGTCCGAAAAACAGAGGAAAAGAAAGAAAAAGAAAAAAAAAGTCCAGATTAGCTTGGTGACGGGATACAGACCTGAATACAGGTGCAAATGACAAGTTCTCTTTAGAAATATAGTCCAACATAAAAAGCACAGATCAGAAACATTGCTCCACAAATCGAAACACAATGTAGAAAATGAACAGCTCTCCCTACTATCACCCAAAAGGGTGACTTATAAGGATCAACAGATCATGCTATAGAAAGGGTAAAACGAATATACCCGTCCACACTTTACTTGGTTAACGAGGAGATGAAGCTTTTGGCTTTGTCTGGAGAAGTGAAAAGCTGCTGCATGCCGTTATAGGTGATCTGAAGTTAGGCGGATAATAAGAGGCTGTAGCAGACCCCTTCCACATCCCGCAGCAGCTTGTGAGCGTCGTTGAATGTTGTACGGGCCCTTGCAACTTTGGCGGTATAATCAGGGAAAACCGCAAACCTCTTACCGGATATAATAATCCACTGCCGCTGCCTGGTTCTCTTTAAAATCTCAGCACAGTCAGAGTAATAGTGCAGCCTGGCCACAGTGGAATGCTGGATGTCACCTCTCTTTGGAGCTAGAGAGCGATGAGCGCGGTCAACTTCAGGAGCTTTGTCCAAGTCAAAGGCCTGTCGCAGCAACTCTGACACTGCAGAATTGGTGAGTGAGAATGTCTCCCCCTCTGGGACTCTGACGATCCTGATGTTCTGATGGCGAGACCTGGTCATCACATTTAGCATCCAGTGTGCTCACTTCCTTCGTTAAAAGCTCCACTTTAGCCTGCAGTGCTAACACATCCCCTGAGTACATGGTCAGGGAGTGCTCCATATCTGACACTGTGGATTTCAGAGTTGAAACCTCAGTCTTCAGAGCAGTGAAATCAACCTTCATGTCATGTAGCTCAGACTTTATCACTGCCCTCAGCTCTTCGGCCACAGCCTGTGCGATCTCAGATTTCAGCGTGGAGGTGTCCAACGTATCAACCGGAGTGAGCTGCTCAGCCACAGGGTGAGTAACGGTTCTTGATGGCGAGACTGTGTGTTGGAGAGCTGGCCGTATAAGTAGCTGAGAGGGACTGGGATCTTTGGTTGCTTTAGCGACTTTTGGAGGCATAGTGACCACCAAATAAGGGGACAAAGAAATTAAGCACAATGACAAACCAACCAAGAAGTGTAAATGAGCCTCAAAACATTAAAATAAAACTCCAAAAAGCTCCAAAAATACATCTACACTATGCTGCGTCACACCGGAAGTCTGCAAATGTCTTCAGTACCTTTAGTTGGGGAATGCAATTAGTCTACAATCCATTGCAATTTTTTAAGTTATATTGACCCAACATGCCAACATTTTCTCCATGCTTTTTAAATTATGGTCTTGTTTATTATTTTATTTTAATAGATTAGGTTGTGAAATGGTAAACATATGTACCTTTGCTCTTTGAAACTTCATTTAAGGTATCTAATTGGACCTTAAAACCATTGCTGGACCTTCAAGGGGACAATCACTGAACAATCACTTTTTTGGATTGTTAAAGTTAGAGTAGGAGCTTGTTTTTGTCACATCTGCTCAAACTGTTATGACAGCACAATTTGCAGGTAGTTGGGAACGGTGGGTTTTGGAATCCAGGAGGAAAGGAGCATTTCTAACATGTGTCCTCATGCATGTTCATAAATTTTTGCATTCAATGCAAGGTGTAGGGATTCCCTTATAAAATTATACATAAAATATTACATACAACACTGAAACAGCTGCATGCTCAGTGATAATAAGTCAACACATCCTCTACAGAGAACACACTTCTGCAGGTTTTAATTACAGTTACTGGTTATTTGCTGAGTTTAACATATCTGGGCCAAAAATAAGACATACAATGTGACCTGTGCAAATTTTACAGCATTTTTTTTGGTAACACTTTACAAAACAGTTCATTAATGAATGCTTAAGTACTCATTAACTAAGCTCTAGGTAATGAAGAATTACGATCATAGTTCTCCATTAATTACTCTTCACTATAATAAACTACTATGTTGGTTCAAGTAATTAATTAATAACCAGTCTTCAACTATTGTGTTAACTACAAGTTTAATCTCCCCTTAACTAATGCTTAAGTATTTACTAACTTAAGAATATGTAAACAAGCTTTAATGTAATGGCTTTCCATCAAGTTCTCCTCATTATAATGATCTGTAGTGCTTTTAAAAGTGTATTAATTGAGCAACCAATCATGGACAATTGTGGTAACTACATGTTTAAGGTTTTCTTAAGTAATTATTAACTTAGCAGAAAGTGATTATTTTACCATCTCAGTTCAAAAATTACTCAACACTATAATAAACCTCTATGCTGAATGTTATATTCCACACTCCATTCAAGTATACACTATTTTACACACACACACACACACACACACACACACACACACACACACACACACACACACACATACACACAACGAAATATGTTACAACATAATTACTATGTGTAAGAACTTAATTGACAATTTTATTCAATGAAACATTTTCATTTGCATGGAACTTATGTATACATTTGCATAATGTAAATTAAACTAGGTTTTTTGTGAAGGAACCGTACAAATAAAACCAACTGCACTGCTCTTACCTGACAAATACTCAGGATCACATGCAGTGGTTCTGGTTCTGTAATCTAGAAAGCTAGACTTTGAAAGTCATATGTGGTGCAATGTATAGGCTTACCTCTTACCTGTTTCAAATCAGGGAAGTCTTCACCTAGCTATCTGAAGCACTTCGACATTTCCATGAACCACAACCCATTTACTCATTACTCATTACTGTTAGGACTACACCAAGTTCTGTGAAATGTAGTAGTTCTAAATGTTCATTTAATTGCAGTTGTGTTTGCTTCACTGTTGTGAATAAACAGAAATCAGAGCTCTTTTATTCTGAAAAATGATCTTTTTTGGGGGGAAATTTTGCATTATATTGTTTATTAACACAATGAATTGATCCCCAAATAAATGATTGTATAAGTAAATAGGGATTTTCACCTTCTAGCAATTAACACTTTAGAATTGATAATCAGCAATCAGTTACTGCTAGTTCTAAGTAGTTACTAAGTACCTAATAGTGTGTTCAAGGTCATTCACTTTTCACTTTACTTGTGGGGTCACAAAGACTACTAATAGTAATAGTGACATACAAGTAATTTAGAAACCAATATACCTGTTGAAAACTGGGCACCAAGTACTTACAAAAATGTTGTTTCGTGTAGTGTGTGTGTGTGTGTGTGTGTGTGTGTGTGTGTGTGTACTTGAGTTTCTTTCCCAGGTGACACTTCTTCCTTTAATCAATACTGGGAGACCAGTGACCAATTACAACCTAACTGGTGGCTTTAAGAAATGGAGAGAAGAGCTGTTGCACTACACAACACTAAACTCTCTAAAACTAAAACTTGCATTTTATAAGCGTCACATGATCTATTTAATACAATCTGTTCTCTTGCCTTACTTATAGTCCATCTGGACTTTAAACAAATAAGAGAGGCAAGCCAGTATATTACAACATGCAATATTTACCCTCATTCTCTGGCAGGTGAAGCAGTATAGTTAGAATAATTTTGTCTATTCAGTGCTTCAGTTTGTAATGATGTTCAGTGCTGTCCACAGATTATCTCACCATAATGGTACATCAAAAACAATATATCGCTGTTGACAGAACAAAATAATAGCTTTACAAGGGAAGACTTGGGGTTATTTCTGTTGGTCCATTTGCCATTAAATTTACACACAATGTATAGGACTACAGGTATTTTCCATTTATGCAGAAAATTTTAAAAAACAACAAAACTGCATATACAAGGTTTTCTTCCAAAAGCAGTGATATGTATTAATAGTCATAAAGGCATGTACAGTCAAATATTATCTTAAAAAAAGTAGCTGCTGCAACTGTTTCTAATTCATTCCCAGTTTTTCATGAGTTTATTGTTTTTTTTACACTACATGACTCCAAAATGCCTTACACACCTAAACTATGAACTAAGATAATAACAGCTGATTACTTTGTTTAAAAGTTAATAATTACTTAAGAAAACCGTAAACATGTAGTTACCACAATAGTCCATGATTGGTTGCTCAATTAATACACTTTTAAAAGCACTACAGATTATTATAATGAGGAGTACTTAATGGAAAATCATTACGTTAAAGCTTGATTACTTATTCTTAAGTTAGTAAATACTTAAGCATTAGTTAAGGGGAGATTAAACTTGTAGTTAACACAATAGTCGAAGACTGGTTATTAATTAATTACTTGAACCAACATGGTAGTTTATTATAGTGAAGAGTAATTAATGAAGAACTATGATTGTAATTCTTCATTACCTAGAGCTTAGTTAATGAGCACGTAAGCATTAATTAAGGAACTGTATTGTAAAGTGATGTCATTTTTTTCCTAAAACGTTTAACTCAGATTAGATATCGACATATTTAAGTTTGTTTCCTGTAGGGGGTGTGTTACGTTCACTAAGCTTTATTGTGATTTAGTAGAGAGTGGAGCGACGTGTAATGTCATTTCAGGGTGTTCAAACTTTTGTATATGACTATAGATTACTGTTATAACCTCTTATTAAAGAGTATATTTTGGTTTGTCCATCTGAAAATATATGTCCAAGTCATAAGGCAAATTCAATAACTGCATTATATATATATATATATATATATATATATATATATATATATATATATATATATATATATAATTTTTTGGGAAAAGCTCCCCTCAAATGAAAAGAATGTGTTTTATGATACACATATTGCTATATGCTTACAATTTACTGCTGAAAGCCAAAAATCTTAGATGCTCTTTGTATTTTTTTTTTTTAAATATTTTTAGAGTTTATCACTGAAGACATGCCATCTGTTTCTATTTTATAGCCCAGGTGTGTGGAAAAATGTGTCGACTTTCAATAGAAAAAAAAGTGAGTTCAGCTTCTTTTACTATAAGGGTTTAAAATTACATCACCCATCTATTTGACTGGAAAGAAGACAGTTATAGCTCTCATACGACACCCACCTTTTGAATACAGCTTATGAAGCATAAAAGTTATGAAGTATATGACGAAGTGCGTTTTGGAGCCACTGGTAGTTCCAAGGAGTGTAAGAGGCTACAGTTTAAACTATGACTTAAAATAAATTATTATTATTAAGGATACTTGGAAAAAGGTTCCATCTCACTGACAAAAATTCTTTAGAAACCCAATCACTCCAAAGAGTAAACATTTCAGTAAAGTTTAAGAAAAAGGAGGCACAATGCACGGCTTCCCCACCATCTCTTCGTCTTGCTCTACTCTTCACCCTTCACCCACCCCTCTGAGCTCCCTATGGTCCCTTATCTGTCCTCTTCCTCACCTCTCTTTCTCTCCCTCACCTCCTTCTCTCACCCATCTCCCTCTCCCCATCATCTTCTGAATGGGCAGAATCTGGATCTGACAGCTGGACACGGGTCCCCCGCTGCTCTCCGCAGGGAAGCCAGGTAACCCCTCTGCGCTCTACCCTCCAGACAGACTTTTAACCCAACCTTGATCGTGGCAGGGTCCCTGCATGGACAAGAGCCAAATCGCACAGCTTCCTGGTGCGCCTGTCTGCAGAATTCACTCAACCGCCGATGAGCACAATGTGCTTCTAAGACGAGACCCCCTGCGACAACGCATCATCCCACCAACACCAGTATCACTCAAGAGAAGAAACTTATCGTGGCATCATCGTTGGCACAGAGCTTTTCATATGCAAAACAGCTATCAGCATGTGTCTAACTATCAGCATGTCCTTGTCCAGCATGTTCTTTACTCAGTCCTTACTAGTGTGGAAAGAAATCCCAGTAGAAGCAGCAGAAATAATTTTTTCTGTTTCCTTTTAAACAGTTCTGCTCCAGTATGTTTTACAGTTCTTCTCGTATTGTCACTGCATCATGCTTTGATATTCATAAATACAATTCAGCCCATTTTCTTACTGATGTACTTAAACCCAGGCGGCACGGTGGCGTGGTGGGTAGCGCCTCACAGCAAGGAGGGCCTGGATTCGATTCCCCGGCCGGGTGACTGGGGTCCTCTCTGTGTGGAGTTTGCATGTTCTCACCGTGTCTGCGTGGGTTTCCTCCGGGTTCTCCGGTTTCTTCCCACAGTCCAAAGACATGCAGTCAGGTCGATTGGACATGCAAAATTGCCCCTAGGTGTGAGTGACTGTCTGTGTCTGTCTGTCTGCCCTGCGATGGACTGGTGACCTGTCCAGGGTGTATCCTACCTTTCGCCCGAAGACTGCTGGGATAGGCTCCAGTACCCCCCCACGACCCTGACGGAGAAGCGGCTTAGAAAATGGATGGATGGATGTACTTAAACCCATTCTAAATTATATTAGAGTTAATAACATTATAAAAGGCAACAAAGATGTTTTCCCACCAATGTTTTGTAGTAATTGTGAACTGATCCCAGTACATATTACAATCCATTGCTTATCAGACATTGTATTTCTCCACACTCTGGTACTTGCGCTAATTTCCCCAGAGACGCAGCAGATGATCTTTCACTAGCCACAATGATCAATACTGAATTCACATGTTCATTAAATACAGATTAAGAGTGTATAATCCTTTAGTGACTGAAGCCTAATGTTGCATAGATAGCTGCATTGATATGTCGATATTTGCTTGGTATTTTACCTGCTAATGGCTTGTATAGACTCTCCTATTAAGGTTTTCTTAAATTGAGCCATAACTACTTGGGCAGATCTGGAAGACATCCAATTAAATTCTGTTCAGTTTTATTTTTATGGTGCTTTTTGTAACAGACATTGTCCCAATGCACACAATGTTTATCTCACCAATAAGACAATAAACATATTTTTCATACTATATTTATCACCTATTCAATTCTTGTTCTCCAAAAATGTGTTTTTGAAGTATTTATTGAACAAAACATAGTGTGTATACACACTGATTACCACCAGATCAGTGTTACTGCAGTGCTGAGAATGATCCAAATAGAACAGGGTAAAAGGAGGCTAACAAAATATGCAGAGAAGCAGATGTAATTGTGGAAATACAAATTGCATCTATATGGTAAATAAATCTGATAAAATGGACAATGAATGTAGAAACAATGATGTGTACTTAATTATATACATACACTCACGTGAAGAAATAAGTACACCTCATTAAATGTTTCTATTTTCTGACATATGGACATAGCAGTGGTGGACGAAGTACACAATCATGTACTTGAGTTAAAGTAGAGATACCCAAGGTAAACTATTACTCCAGTAAAAGTAGAAGTTCCTCCCTTTAGAACTCAACTTGAGCAAAAGTACTAAGTATTTTCCTTCAAGTGTACTTAAGTATTGAAAGTAAAAGTACTAAAAGATTAATTATGACTCTAACAATATTACTCTTGGTAAACCAGTCTTTTAATAGAACGTCATTAATTACTGACGCTGATGTCTATTAAAGTGATCATAAGCACAAAACACTGAAGGGAAACAGTTTCCATCAGGGAGAACCGAGTGGCTCTGAAATCACTTTTTACAAACAAGCAAAGTTTCAGTTTAAGATTTATTTGCGGCTTAATTACAAGTTTAGTTTTAAGAAAAACTGGCTTTAAACTCAGGATCACAAATGAGTTTCCTTTATTATATTGCATCTGTAGGTTCAGCAACATAAACTAGCCCAAACTAATTTACTATAAAATTAAATAGTGTTTGTATAAATTCAGAAAATAGACACCTCAGTCACGACTGCATGTGTGGACATATTTCTATATTGTGGTCTATTTACACAAAGTTAGGTTAGTTCATCATTTATGTTGAACAGACACTCCCAAAATGTTACACTGGCGTTGAACTGTCTGCTTGAACTAGGTCGGTATGGCCAACAGGTCAAAACAAGCTCAAAACAAAGTGACCACTGTGCCCTGATTGGTGCTCTTGTTTTGTGCTTCTTTCGTTTTGACATTATGTTTTTATGCACACATAAACTAAAAGGAAGGACAGATTTCTCAAAATATAGTGGAGTAAAAAGTCAGATATTTGACTTTGAAATGTAGCGGGCTTAAAGTGAATACTCACCAACAATGGAAATATTTCAGTAAAGTACAGAAACACGAAAGAACTAGCTTGCTACTTTACTACTAAAATACAGTAATGAATTATATTTACTTTGTTACTGTCCACTACTGCATTATCAGTATTTGATATTCAGTGAAACAGCATGTATAGGAAAACGCTTTGTAATAAGACAACAAATCTAAATGTAATTTTGTTAACTGAGATGCCATTTTTGTTTGTCAAAAAAATATGTAGACCCCTGGCTTCACTATTGCAGTGGTATTGCCCCCTTTGGCAGAAACAACTTTATGTACACTTTTATTAAAATGGGGTTCTATATAGTTTTTCAGTAGAAAAAAAATAGTTCAACTTCTTTTATTTTAAAGTTTTAAAACTACATTACCCATCTATTTGACTGGAAGGAAGGCAGCTCTCATATGACACCCACCTTCTGAATGTAGCTTATGAAATATGGATGAGTGAGTACACAATAGAAATGAAACTTGGACATAACTTAAAGTAGTCAATGTACAGCTATTATGGCAGTATAGATTTACGGTCCTCTGAAAATAATTCAACACACAGCCTTTAATGTCTAAATAGCTGGCAAGACAAGTGAGTCCACCTCACACCTCACATGTCCAAACTGTACTCAAAGTGTCAAAGTGCCATCACATTATCTAGCACTAACTTAACCCTCTTGGGCTTGGAATTCACCTGAGCTGCACAGGTTGCTACTGGAATCCTCTTCCACTCCCCCACGATGACATCACGGAGGTGGTGGATGTTAGACACCTTGTGATCCTCCACCTTCTGCTTGAGGATGCCCAACAGGTGCTCAGTTGGGTTTAGGTCTGGAGACATACTTGCCTAGTCCATCACCTTTACCTTCAGTTTCCTCAATCTCGGACATGTGTTTGGAGTCGTTATCGTGTTGGAAAACTGCCATACGGTGCAGTTTCCGAAGGGAGGGGATCATGCTCTACTTCAGAATGTCACAGTACATGTTGGAATTCATGTTCCCTCAATGAACTGCAGCTCCCCAGTGCCAGCAGCACTCATGCAGCCCCAGACCACGATGCTACCTCCAACATGCTTGACTGTAGTCAAGTGACAGTTGTCTTGGTACTCCTCACCAGGGTGCTGCCACACATTCCGGACACCATTTAAGCCAAACAATTTTATCTTGGTCATGTCAGACCACAGGCTATAGTTCCAGTAATCCATGTTTTTGGACTACTTGCCTTCAGCAAACTGTTTGTGGGCTTTCTTGTGCATCAGCCTCAGAAGAGGCTTCCTTCTGGAATGATGGCCATGCAGACTGAGTTGATGCATTGTGCATCTTACACGTACAGGCTGACCTCCCACTTCTTGATCCTCTGCGGCAATGCTGGCAGCACTCATGTGTCTATTTTTTTAAGCCGGGACTGAATTTCTTTGGTCGACCCTGGTGAGGCCTGTTCCGAGTCGAACCTGTCCTGGAAAAAGGCTGTATGACCTTGGTCACCTTGTTATAGCACAGTTTCAGGGTGTTAGCAATCTTCATATAGCCTAGGCCATCTTTGCGATTGTTGCGAAACAACAATTCTATTTCTCGCATCCTCAGAGTTCTTTGCCATGAGGTGCCATGTTGAATATCCAGTGGCCAGTATGAGTGAATTGTACCCAAAACACCAAATTTAACAGCCGTGCTCCCCATTCATACCTGGAACCTTGTAATTCTAATAAGTCACATGACACCAGGAAGGGACAACAACACAATTGGGCACAATTTGGACATGTTTACTGTGAGGTGGACTCACCTGTGTTGCCAGCTATTTAGACATTAATGGCTGTGTGTTGAGTTCTTTTCAGAGGACAATAAATCTACACTGCTATACAATCTGTACACTGACTAAGTTAAATCCAAGTTTCATTTCTATAGTGTTGTCCCATGAAAAGATATAATAACATATTTGCAGAAATGTGAGGGGTGTACTAGTTTATACTTTCAGTTTTAATTAGTTTTAGTTTAGTTTTTATTGTCTAAAATGAAATGAGGATTTTTAGCATAGTTTCATTTAATATGTTCTATTATTGTGAATATTTTGTCAGAAACTACTCCTTCTGATGAGTTTTATTCTAAATTAGCATAATATTAGGCTGTGCTCCACTGGGTTACACCCTTTACTGAAAGAAATCTTTGTTTTTTAAAGAGGATTTCTGTCAATTAAAAAATCCATCTGCAAAATTCAATCGTTGCAATGTAAACAGATTCATTCAGAGTGGTTTGACACTAAGTACTAAGTAGCTACAAGACAGATAAAGCCATTTTAGTTACTTTCCAAAATCAGGAGTGAGCCTTCACGTAAAACGCATGAAGCCTCACTTCTGATTTTGGAAAGTAACTAAAATGACACTTTATATGCATTTATATGTTGATATTGGGAACATAGTGATGAATTCTAAAAAAAGTTTTCTTTGAAAGCTGTTATTTAACCTTATATGTTATTTAACCCTACGAAATTCTCTCACTGCAGATAATTTAGATCTTTTTCAAGAAGTAATGCTTTAAAAAAAGTAAAATTGTCAGACGATGCAATTAGATAACTTGCTAAAATTGCTTAAAATAATAATATTAAAAAGAATAATAATAAAAAATGCTCTTGAAATGGTTTGAATAATCCTTAATAATGAGAAAATAGATGTTCCTACATTTAAGGTGCTTTACTTGTCAAGATATCTTTTTGTTTTCCAGTATGAATTAACTCTGTGACAATGACACCCTGCCAAAAACTTCAGGTGGTTACTGTTTCATGTGGAAACTGATGATTATGCAGGAGCTCCTCACACTTCCTTTAGGGCTGGGCCTAGAGATTCTTGTTGCTCTTCACTGCAGAAGTACAGATGTTATCAACAGTGCTGATCCAAGCTAGGATTCAAGCTACCTGCTACTTTGTCTGCTGGGGGATGCGTGTCACAGACAAGCTGCCAGTTGTGATTGATCAATATGGCACCAAATCCATCTCAGACCATAACATATATATATATATATATATATATATATATATATATATATACATATATAAATAAACATATATAGATTTTCTAAATAGAGCTCCACCGAAAATGATGGATTCAAATGTGTCTGTCTGTAAGTGAGACATCTCTCTCTGCCTGTGTCTCTCTGGGCCAGAGGTGCTGAGACTTCTCTAGAGCTGTTCTTCTTATCATTATTAATATTTCTATGTTTGTCAATCATGACAGTGATAGAAAAATGTATTTATTTGTCTCATTCCATTGAATTGATTTATATAGACTGAGTACTTGTCTAAAGGTGCTGTGCCCCCTTTTTATAATGGAAGGTTGTGGTTTGGGGTCCCCAAAAGTTCCAAAATGGCCCTGGGCATTTGCACCAGGTTTCATTCACAAATCAAATGTATTCTGCCCACAAAAGCATGTGATTTATGTGTGGAATAGCCACAAAAGCCTCTGTGCAAAGCCATAAACAATACTGTGCACCCACCAGTTATTTAATTTCCACTACAATGGTGTGTCAAGCATATTTATTAGAAAACTAACATATTTGCCACTTTGCCACTGTACACCCTTTAAATGCTGCTGCACTCAGCACTTTAACTGAAGACACATACTGTACTTTGCAAAATGTAAGGTGTACAGGTATGACTGTGTGTGAGTCATGGTAGGAATGCATTTTATTTTATTTTATTCACTACATGTAAATGTTTGTCTGGTACTGTGCACTGTGAGCTCCTGTAACTGTAACGTGGAGCGAGGAGGTGGATGCATATGTGGAGATATTCATATTGGACAAATTCAGGGTCGTGGTCAAAACGGTCCAGGTTCAAACAGCCGATACGGAGAGCAGGAGGGACAGACATGACAAAATTAACACAAAACCTCAAACAAGAACCAAACACCACAACATAATACAGCCAACATGATCAAACAGTACAAAGACCAGCCAAGACAAGGGCTTAAATACAACAGGGATGATGAGGGACAGGTGGAAACAATCAGGGGCAGAGTCACGAAACAAGGGGCCGGACTAGATGGAAAAACAAATGCACATGGAAAATCAAAACAAAGGGGCACGGACAGTCAGAAAGTAAACGGAAAGGAAAAAGCACATGGAGTGGTGGGAGAAGCCAACCGTGACAGTAACCAACACCAAATTCCTTGTATATATAAGCAAACCTGGCCAATAAAGCTTGATTTTGATTCTGATTAGCCTCAGCAGCTAAATAAAATATTGTGGTGTCCACCATGGGCCACATTGCCATCAGGGGGCACCGCCATGCAAAGTGGCTCTCAGAGGCTGTCACGGTCCCAGGTAAGAAGGATGCTCATTGTTGCCATTGTTGTTGCTGTTACTATTGTATTTGTGTCTCTTAGAGTAACTGTGTCCGAGGAGGGTAGGCTTTGTAGTGTAAGTAGTAGCGTAGCTTGTTTGTTGTGTCCGCTCACAATACCACAATCCCCTCCCCCTCGTTTTGCATTAGTGCATTAGTGCTGGGCTGGGCATTTTGTGCTGCCTTTTGAAGTGCATGTTCAAAATAAAAGTATTGGACTGTATCTGCTCTGTGTTCAGCATCTTCTTCTATGCCAAAGCTGCAATATCATTTTTCCCAGTATTTCATGTGCCTAATCTTTTTCATGGTTTCCCCTCTTATTAGGGGACTTGCTTTCAGTTTTTGAAAGAAAGAAATTCACACCTCCAAAGTTCAGTCTTAGAAGGTTGCATTTTCTGCTCCTTACAGTCCAAGCACTCCCAAACACACTCAGTGATGTTGAGGTGTGGGATGGTCAGTCCATTGTTCTAAGAGCACCAGCTTTTTTGTTCGATTTGCAAATGTACTTTTCTTTTTGTCTGTCTTCTTTTCTCACTAACATCTTCTTGCTCTTCTTCTTTCTTCATTTTAGACCCATAGTTTTGAGTCACACACAAACACACACCAAAAAAGATTCATCTGTGGATTTTTTTCAGATCTGAAGCCAGAGTGGAGCTTGATTTTCTCTCAAAGATGAAAGCTTCAAGTGAGGTTTATCTGACAGGGATTTTAACAGTTTTTTTTTTTGGACCCCAGTTTTGGAAAAGCATTTTTTCGCTTATTTTACTTTGACTTTCCATTTGCTCATGCAAGTGGAGACGGTTATCTTGTTGACTGGAAATTGACTGGAAACAAATGAAGATGCACATTACTGCACATAGACAAATCTCCCTCTACATTTAGTAGGACAGTGTCTGATTACATACTTATCTTTCTAGCAAGGCAGACATTAATAGATGTGTCTTTAAAGTGAGTTATTGGATGACTTCCTTCAAAAATGTTTCAAGTTTCAAGTTTATTTGTCATTTGCACAACATGTCAGGACATTTATGCATTGAAATGTATGTGGTGATGCTCAGATAATCACTCTACAGAAAATAAATAAGTAAAAGTGAAATATATTAAAATATATTAAATATACTCAAAATATAGAGAAAATATACACACAATATAAAGACAATATACATTTTAAAGTGACTTAAGTGACTCAGTATTATTGTTCTTTAAAGTGGGTTAGTGTTAAGGTGTCGTTGTACATAGCAGAAATATGATATAATAATAATGCTGACTAAGTGACTGAGTGTAATGGTAGTTGGGGAAGGGCCTATAGCTTCACAGTTTGTTCAGATGCCTGACAGCCCGTGGGTAGAAACTGTTCATTAACTGGGTTATTCTAGCTTGTATGCTATGAAATCTCCTGCCTAATGGCAGGATGGTGAACAGGCAGAGTGCTGGGTGGCGATGTCAGACCGGATCTTTTTGATCTTCCTGAGGCAGCGGGACTGGTAGATGTCCTGTAAGGCTGGTAGTTTGTTGCCTGTGACTGCTTCTGCCATCCTCACTACTCCTTTAAGGACATTGCGGTCACAGGCAGTGCCAGACAGTGATGCAGCCTGTGAGGAAGCTCTCTATGGTGCATCTATAGAAGTTGGTGAGGATCTGAGGAGGCAGACCAAACTTCCTGAGCCTATGCAGAAAGAAGAGACTCTGACAGGCAGATCTCACAATAGTGTTGGTGTGGAGGGACCAAGTGAGGTCATCACACAGAGAAACTTCACACTGCTGACACTCTCCACTTCGGCTCCATTGATGAATAGGGGAGAGTGACCCCTCTGCTGTTTCCTGTAGTCCACAATCATCTCCTTTGTTTTGCTGATGTTGAGACAGAGATTGTTGTCATGGCACCACTCTGACAGAGTGCCAACCTAGTCTCTGTAGGCTGTTTCATCTCCTCAGTGATGAGGCCTAGGATCGTTGTGTCATCCGCAAACTTGAAGATGACGTTAGACGTGTCACGTGTCACGGTACACAGTCACGTGTATACAGGGAGTACAGGAGGGGGCCGAGCACACAACCCTCGGGAGCCCCTGTGTTCAGAGTCAGTGTGGAAGAGAAGCTGTTCCCAACTTTCACCACCTGGGGTCTGCTCGTAAGGAAGTCTGGTATCCAGTTGCAGAGATGAGAGTTCAGACCCAAGTCTGTGAGCTTAGGAACGAGTTTGGCAGGGATGATTGTGTTGAATGCTGAGCTGTAATCTATGAACAGCATTCTTACATATGTTTTTCCTGTCCAGGTGTGTGAGAGTAGTGTGTATCGTTAGTGTAATGGAGCGGTATGCAAATTGGTGAGGGTCCATGGTGGCTGGAAGTGTTGAGCAGATGTGAGCTTTGACCAGCCGAGTGCTAAAAGCACTTCATGACTGTAGATGTCAGTGCAACAGGGCGGTAGTCATTCAGGCAGGTGACAGACGATTTCTTGGGGAACAATTTTGGTTTCCTTAAAGCACTTGGGAATCACTGACAGTCTTAAGGAGAGGTTAAAGATGTCAGTGAAAACCTCAGCCAGCTGGATGGCACATGCTCTAAGTACATGGCTGTGGATGCCATCAGGACCAGGTGCTTTGCATGGGTTAACTGCCCTGAAGGATCTCACCACCTAAGACAGGGGAATGGCTAGAGCGCAGCTCTCCTCATCTACCTGCAGTTTCTCAGCAGGTGAGGTGACAGTTGCCTCAAAACGAGCATAATGAGCATTAAGTTAATCTGCAAGTGAGGAGGAGGAGCCCCTATCACAGATCACACCTTCTTTGCTGTCAGTGATGGTGCGCAGGCCACTCCACATATGTCTGAGATCAATGCCAAGATAGCTAGATTCCACTCTGTCCTTGTAGCTCCTTTAGGCAAGCCTGATGGTACTCTGAAGATCATATCTGGCAGTCTTGTAGCTACCCAGGTCACCAGAGATGTAGGCAGCAGTCTGAGCTCTTAGTTTGGCTCAAACCTCAGCATTGATCCAGGGTTTCTAGTTGGGAAATGATATGACATTTTTTTTTGGTCCAGTGTCTTCAGTGCATTTATTGCTGTCGCTAGTGATGGAGTCAGTTTATTCATTGATGTCTGTGCCAGCCGCATCGCAGAACATCATCCAGTCTGTGGATTCAAGCAGTCCTAAAGTGTGATGATGGCCTGGACATGGGAGCTAGAAGGAGGAACTTGCCATAAAGATGTGCTGAAAGAACATCTAGCAACAGAATAACACTACTCAGCTCTCAGATTTCCTCTGGAGAACATGATCACCGTTACTTGCCATATTACCGTTTTTCAGACTTGTTTGAGCCAGAGTAGAATTACAACCTGTAGAATGTTTCTGTGGGAAAGAACATTTGTGAACACTGATGTCTTCATCACTAAACTTGTATTTTCCACCATTTCACTGAATCTCGCAAGCATAGTACAGTATGCAGTCCTCTGTGCAACATGATTAGATACAGCTTTAGTAAACTGAAGACTATTTTCAGATGCACTGTGATATTATGCTGCGCCTTCTCACATACTGGCTCTGTATTGTTCTTATCTTTATCTAATTTAATCAGGTTGCATTCTCTGTGCTCATTAACTGTAGATACAGCATCTTCGGTGCATCTTCATCACACTGTTTATATCACTTCAATTAGCAAAGAAATGATAAATATACTGTACAGCATCCTACCTCTTTTAACATACACCTATTTTCCTTTTTGGATAATGGATAGTTCTAAGGCCAGGATGGTATATTATGGCACCATGTTTCATTCACAAATGGCCTTCATGCAGCCCACAAAAGCATGTGATTTAAGTGTGGAACAGCTGCACAAGCCTATATGCACAGCCATGTACAATACAGTGCAAAAGCCATAGAGCACCCTTCAGTTATTTAATTTCCAATAAAATGGCCATTAAACGAGTTATTCATTTTTAATTGTCAAGGAAAAAAACAACAAAACAGAAAACATATTTACCAGAAAATTACACAGAAGCATCAAGAGCTGAATACATTTATGACAGTACTTAATGTGTCCACTCTGTCTTTATCACAGTGTCCATTCCTTTTAAGAGACTTGCTTTCAGTTTTTTCAAAAAGGAAAATCCCCACATTCAAAGTTTAGTCTTAGAAGTTGGTTGCATTTTCTGCTCCTCACAAGTTTGGGGCAGCTGTGGGCTGGAGGTTCGGGAGCAAGCCCTGTGAATGGAAGCCAACAGTATATGACTGAAGTGCACGTGAGCAAGACACCTAACCCCCAGCTGCTCCCCAGGTGCTATGGATAGGACTGCCCACAAAGTGTGCTTACTGCCCCCTAGTGTATGTGGTGTTTCACTGCACGGATGGGTAAAATGCAGAAGTGAAATTTCCCTGTTGTGGGACTAATTAGGGTCACTTAATCTATTACATTCAATAATGGTGAGGTTTGGACTCAGTGGTCAGTACATTGTTTTGAGAACATCAGCAGCTTTTGCCAGTGGATTAGCTTATCTTTTTGATTGGTAAATAAACAAATGAAGATGGGCTCTGACCTTTGCATAGTACTGTACATAGAAAAACTCTTCCTGTACATACACAATTGTGGAAGGATACTGGCTGATTACATATTCATCTCCACAAGAAGGCTTACATTACAATGCTGGGAGACTTCCTTTAACATTTGCAGCGGTCATAGCATCGGGGTGGAGGAACAAGCCTTGAAGATGCGCTGAACGAACATCTGCCTACAGAGTAACACTGTTTCAGCTCCCAGATTTCCTCTAGTGACTACTACTGCATTTACTTATTCTTTCTCAAGTTTCTTTAAGCCAGAGTGGAAGTGGATCCCTGTAGAATTTTCTGGTTGGACAGTACATTTATGAACACTGCTAGTTTTGTTCCTGAGCTTGCTGAGGACTCCACCATTTCACTGCATCATGCAAGCATAGTACAGTATGCAGTCCTCTGTGCAACATGATTGGCTACAGCTTTGGTAAACTGAAGGCTCATTTCAGATGCACTGTAATATTATGCTGAGTCTTCTCACGTACGGGCCCTGTGTGTCCTTATCTTTGTCTAATTTAATCAGGTAGTGTTCTCCATGCTCATTAACTGTAGCTACAACAGCTTCTGTGTATCTTAATCACACAGTTTTACATACTTACATCACTTCATTTAATAATGACGGCAGTGGGGCAGTCATGGACTCGAGGTTAGGGAACCAGCCCTGTGACTGGAAGGATCCCCTGAGCCAACAGTACATGACTGAAGTGCCCTTGAACAAGACAACTAACCCCCAACTGCTCCCTGGGTGCTGTGGATAGGGCTGCCCACTGCTCTGGGCAAGTGTGCTCACTGCCTTAGTGTGTGTGTGCATTCACTATTGTGTATGTTACTTAATCTTAAAACTTAAGAAGTGGTAAATATCCTGTACTGGATCCTATCTCTTACATTTAATTCCCATTTTGGGCAACATACAACTAAGGACAATGCAGTATATTATGGCCATGCATGCACTGGCCAACATACTGAAATAGGGCCAGAATACAACATTTCAGCCAATGCATGCATTGGCCAGTATGCAGCATTAAGGCCCAGAGCTGGACTAGAAACTGAATTCAGCCCTGAAACTTTGTTTAGACCAGCACACTACTAGATACATTGAGCTCCCTCCTATCATGACCCCCCAAAACTGTGACACTCCTTGCACTGAGACTAAGCCTTCTACCATAGTAACAGTGAGTGGATGCCTATTTCCACACAATAACACATTTTTTCACTTCAACGTACACAAGCGTGAACACATCAAAGATGTTCTAGCTTGGCTGACATCTGGGAGGGGGGAGCAGAAAAGGTTATATTTGACTGCTGAAATAAAATGTAACAGTTTTTTTATTAGAGATTCCAACAATATCCATCTCTAATTCTTGCAAAGGAAATACAAAATTTAAACATGATGTGTGGACCTCTGTGGGTGATTCATGCAGTTCTAATATAAACCATTATGTACACTGTTTGATGGATGTTTACCTCTAACTCTCAGTACACTGTTAGAAATTGGGGCAGGTACATTTTTCATTTATCAAGTTACAAACAATGTAAAAGTTCCCTCAAAGGTAAATGTAACGTGGGGGAGTGATGATGAGGTGGATGCATATGCAAAGAGAAGCAAGATTTATTAGGGGCAAATCCAGAGTCAGGGTCAAAACGGTCCAGGGTCAGAGAGCCAACATGGAGAGATCGGGGAGCAGATATGACAAAAGAAACACTAAACACACAACGGAAGTCAGAAGAACAAACATCAATCGATACAATACACTACAAAGAATACACTACAAAGACCATCAAACAACTAGGGAAAAACACAGGGCTTAAATACAGAGGCAACAAGGGTTAATAAGACTCAGGTGATAAACAAAGGTGGTACAATTAAGGGCAGGGTCTGGAAACAAGGGGGCAGGCCCGGGAAAAAAACAAGGACCAATCATGAGAGTAAAACATTGGTTTTAAGGTCTGTGAACCTTAAATAAGTTTTTCCAGGTGAAAAGTTCATATTTGTACCTTTTCATAATCTAATGTTTTAAAACAGAACAGTAAAATAAAAAGCCTGGAGATGAGGTGGGGTGTGTGGAGTCAGTACAGCTTAGGAAAATATAATTCCAGTGGATTATGGTAGTTATATCCCCTGACTAAAGGTACTGAGATGGACCCTTGAGGGTCCCACACTGGGGACAAAAGGGGAACTGACCCAGAGACAGTGTAGTACCTCTATTTCTGGGAGTGTAAAATATTGAATTGGATTACTAGTACTTTTAGGGACTTGTGTGCTTCTGCCAACTTTGGCCATGATACAGTATTTAGATATAATTAAATACACCCACATATATGCACTTACATGTGCACACACACAGAAGTCTTGGACTCAGGTTCTTGTCTGGGATCAGTTCCAGCTCAGGAGAAATTGATTAAAAGCAGCCCTAATTCAACAAAATGCTGACCATAGACCCTCACGACTGCTTCCCTAGAAACATGCCTTCCACTCTCATCATGGAGACGTGTGCTTAGGAAAAAAACGTAATGAATAAGTCATTAGGAGCAGACTGTGATTGATGTGAGTGAAACAAATAAATTGGCAAGTGCTGCTGTTATGGAATGCTCCATTGAGTCCAGTCTGGTCCACTCTCCCTCACCCAGACTGACCGTTTCAGCAAAGCTCTGGCTCAAATCTAGAGACCAGTTGATGTGCAAACACAGTAATATAACTATGTGGCTCTTATACAAGCATACATGGTATTTAGCAATGCAGTCTATCAAGTAGCAGCTTTAGAATTCCATCATAGAGGAACTCCCAGTAGAAGGATATCTTGTTTAAAATGTGGAATTAGAAATGATTTTTAAAGAAATACTTTTACATTTTTTACTGTAAGTACATTTATGAGCATGTTCCTTCACACTTCTACTTGACTAAAGAAATCTGTCATACTTATACTTGTAATCAAGCAAATCTAAAAGTTGTGATTGCTTCCACCTTAGCCACACACCGTTTAAACTCTTCTCACCCAGGAGGAGAACCAGTCGGCTCAGGTCCAGCTTCTTTCCCTCCACCATCACCGCTCCACTAATCTTGTAATACTTTATGTTGCACGCCATATTTATTTATTATTCATTATTCGTTGCATTTCCATACAACAGACTGTTGACTGTATAAAGAATACAACACATAACTGCTTACTCTAACAGTACGTAACATACTGTCATATGGAATGTTATATGATATCTATCTATCTATCTATCTATCTATCTATCTATCTATCTATCTATCTATCTATCTATCTATCTATCTATCTATCTAGTGACATGTCCTATCCATGCTCTGTCCATACATGTTTAAAGGTTGAGAAACTTCATGAGAAGCTGTGGTGCAATTACTTTAGCGTCCCTGTACAAGAATGAACCGTTGTCAATAGTTAGGAAAAATTTCAGACATGGTAAATCAGTGCAATTAATGTGATTTCTTTAATAAAATTTATAAGTTATTAATCTAAGTCCAATGGACTACCTCAAAAATTAGTTGGTAAAAAAATGTTTTTAGTCACTCTGAAAGCAAATAAATATTCAAAGTTAGGCTTATAAAGCAAAAAGTCTGAGTTCTCATCTCAAAATGGTCTTTTAGTCTGCATAGAAACACAATTCAGTTCAGTTCAGTTTAGTTCTAGCCCTAACACTGAACAGCTTTTTTTTTTAGAAAACAGCTTTTGAATTGCAAAATGCAAACATTCCAAAAACACCAAGGCCCAATAAAGCACAACAAGAAAAAGATTGATCTCACTCAGTCTCTTGGCTTGACCCAACGTTACGTTACACCAAGGGTTCCAAGAACAGAGAACATTAGAAAGAAAAACAGCGAAAAAAGAGAAATATTCCTTTTGAGCTGGCAATGAGGTTCCAAACAAACTTTCCTCTTGCCTTTAACCTCCTCAACATGGCTCCCACCTCCTTTCTCTTTGCCAGAAAGAACCTGGAACCAACTAGGCAGTAAAAAAACAAAACAAAACCTGAGAGCAACTTCAGTGAGTCCCTAGTCCCACAAGCCAGACTTCTGCTTCCAAAAGAATCTGGTGCATTTGTCACTTAACATGGCCAAGAAATACCTGCTTTGACAGGAAAGGAAATTTGGCTAACATCCCAAATTATTACATAAACTAGGACACCTAACACTAATTATAACCTCTGTACATGTGTGCACCACAGGTCCTAATATGTGGGGGCAGTCGTGGGCTGGAGGTTAGGGATCTGGCCCTGTGACCGGAAGGTTGCCGGTTCAATCCCCAGTGCTGAGAGTCCATGACTGAGGTGTCCTTGAACAAGACACCTAACCCCCAACTGCTCCCCGGGCGCCGTGAATAGGGCTGCCCACTGCTCTGGGCAAGTGTGCTCACTGCCCCCTAGTGTGTGTGTTCACTAGTGTGTATGTGGTGTTTCACTTCATGGATGGGTTAAATGCGGAGGTGGAATTTCCCTGGTTGTGGGATCAAAAAAGTATCACTCACTCACTCAGTTCCTCATACATTGATCAGGCATGACTTTATGACCACCTCCTTGTTTTTACACTCTTTGTCCATTTTTATCAACTCAACTTACTATAGAGGTGCACTTTTTAGTTCTACAGATTTCCATCTGTTTCTGTGCATACTTTTAAACACTATGTCCACTCACTGTCCACTCTATTAGACACCGCTGTAAGTGTAAAGTCAGAGACGATAGCTCATCTGCTGCTGCACAGTTTGTGTTGGTCATCCGCTAGTCCTTCATCAGTGGTCACAGGACGCTGCCCACAGGACACTGTTCACTGGATATTTTTGGTTGGTGGACTATTCTCCGTCCAGCAGTACTGCTGTGTCTGCTAGTGACTTCTCACTGTGGTAATGGAGTTTGACTGTGCTGCGAGCAATTTTTCACTGGAGCAGCATAATCTAACTGGGCCGCGAGCCGGGACACTTTTTTACCCTGCTACGGGTGCTATAGTGCTACGAGCTGAAAAGTTTTTCACCTCAGAAGTAGAGTCTGCTGGGGAAATGTACAAGGTGACACTTCCCTGTGGTATCAGAGTTGACTTTTCACTGGGGGAGCAGAGTTTGACTGGGCCATGAGCTGGGTGATAATACAGAGTTTTCTCTCTGCCAGCTGGGAAATTGATGTGTCATTGGGCCTTAGGCAAGGCACTATATAGATTAGGCTATAATAATAATAATAATAATAATAATAATAATAATAATAATAATAATATTATTACATTATTATTATTATCATTATTATTATTATTATCTGTATAAAGCCTTCCCTCATAACCAAAGAATGTCAAAGTTTTGCTTTACAGCCATCAACAATGAAATAAATCAATGTCTGTGGTTTATCCTTTTGTAAGCCACAGCTGTTCAAGCAGCAGCCCGGATTAACTTGTTTTCTGATGGCCGATGCTTTCCATTACAGATCTAGACGGTGTGACTCTGTCATCAATCTTTATTAGTTTTGGTGACTGATTCCTCTCCAAGAATCCAAAGAGAAAGTCTGTTGACGTTATTACACGCTTGGCATCATTAGTTGGAGCAGGAGATTAATCAAACTGCAAACATTTGAAGTTCCCTATGAACAGAGCGAATTAGTTCTACTAAGTCAAACATTCTTCAGCATTGTCAAGGCATGGGCTTTTTCTGTTCAAATAAATCTCTCTTTAACAATTCACTGACTCAACTAAATGGTCTCAGGCTGGTCCTGGGAAAAAAGAAAAAAACTGTTAGTGCCTTCATTCATAACAGTTAGGCTTCCTAATTGTTTGTATGGTTAAAAGTTGCTTCCTGAAGTGTTGCCTCTTCTTCCATTGCTAGGAATAAAAACCTGTGGCGTTGTATAATGTACCGAAACGTAAATTCACACTTAGTCTTCCCCAGGCAACCACATGCTGCTGAAAGGTAATAAGCAGCTCTTAAGGCACAGAACCCATTCACACACTCCATTCACACACCCAAGAACACACTCTTCGTAACTTTAACATGAATTTGCTGGGCTAAACTGCTGTAAGCTGAATAGGTGGATATGTAATGCTTTGGGTTTTGTGATATCGCAAAAAAAAAAAAAAAAAAAACTCAAAATAAACTGTATTTTATTCCAGCAGAATTTCCATATATGGGCTGTATTACTGGGGAATGAATGGTACATTTAAAATTTTTAACAATGTTTACAAACCACATCAAATCAAAGGCAAGCAGTACTGAGTTTTATTGAGATTTGGAAGCTTGGAATATAACCACTTCCACTCAGTTTGATGTGTGGTATTTAGGTGTATTAGCGTCAGCACTTCCTTTAGCCTACCACTCACTGGTTTAATAGACATCAAACATCAAACAGAGATGGACATTTTCAATCCTCCTCAACTTTCGCCTTATATTTTTAAACAGTCTGACAGATATAGAGTGCAGCCCATACAGAGGGAGCAAATGTTTGTCGACTGAGCACTATGCTACCACTGACCCAGATTCAGCTATATCGGCTATGATAAATGGGCCAATGGGAGCCACTCTTCACCCCACAGGAGCAAGACCTACTTAACAAATCAAACAAATTAGGTCCTGATCAATCTAAAATAGCTCTGCCTGCAAAAGCACAATTAAGCCACAACTGGACAAGAAACACATGCTCCAAATGTCTCATAACACACGAATGATAGGATGAACATAATCATGAGACATTACAAGTGATTTATATAGTAAAACCAAAGCTTTGGCAATGATCATGTGGGAATAACTATGTGGGAGTATTCAGTAATAATGGAACACACACTAACACACCACCATCACATCAGTGTTACTGCAGTGCTGAGAATGATCCACCACCCAAATAGTACCTGCTCTGTGAGGGTCCATGGGGGTCCCGAACACTGAAGAACAGGGTAAACTGGGCTAACAAAGTCTGCAGAGAAACAGATGGACTACAGTCTGTAACTGTAGAACTACAAAGTGCACCTATATAGTAAGTGAAGCTGATGAAATGGACAATGAGCGTAGAAACAAGGAGGTGCTCATAATGTTATGCCTGATCGGTGTATATATACCAAATAATGGCTATTTTGATAATCACCTATTTGCTAACTACTTGTTGGATTAATTGATTAATCAGATTTAATTCAAAGTACCCCTATTCATTTAAAATATTCTACATAATTATTAAATGATTTCATGTATTATTGGTATGCAAATTGAAATGCACAAACAAACATTGACAGGGGAGCATTTCTAAATCTTTATATACATTAAGATTGCAAGGATTTATAAATATGCAAATTAGACCCCATT
Organism: Pygocentrus nattereri; assembly: GCF_015220715.1. NCBI lineage: Eukaryota > Metazoa > Chordata > Actinopteri > Characiformes > Serrasalmidae > Pygocentrus > Pygocentrus nattereri. The sequence continues at coordinate 33,948,497 of NC_051217.1, read as the reverse complement.
ACCCCCCTTAAACTGCACACTGTGCTTTTACCTTGAGATGGGGTTAACTTTAGGTGAACTATGCTATAGCAAAATGTTAGGAAGCTCATGTGTTTAAATAAATAACAACTGTTTGATGAATCTGAACTAGTGGGATTTGCAGGTTATTATCTAATAACTGTCAAACTATCAATCTAACAACAACTATTGAGTGCATATGCACATGCGTGCATGCTGCCTGTTACAGTAGCCCAATTTGTGTTTTCTCGTTTCCTTTTATTTATCTTTTTAATAGTTTATTTATTTGATGAGGCAACTTAGGGAAGCTGTGCCCTCTCGAAACATGCTTGTAGAGAGAGTCTTGGGCATATGGAGAAGAGGGGATATAAGCCACGTCTGCCCTCTCTCATCATGGGCAACGTGAGGTTGCTTGCTAATTAGATGGACGAGCTAACAGTACTAGCCAGGAGTCAGAGGGAGTACCCGGAGTGTAGTCTAATGTGCTTTTCAGGGACATGGCTACACCAGGACATCCTGGATGACATTGTTTCCATCCATAGCTTCCAGACTATTTGGGCTGCCCGGGGCTGCACTGAGAGCGGTAAGCGCAAAGGAGGAAGGCTCGCTGTGCTAGTTAATAACCACTGGTGTAACCCTGGTCACATTACCATCGAGGAACGTGCCTGTTGTCCGGATATTGAGCTGTTGGCTGTTGGACTCAGGCCATATTATTTACCACATGAGTACTCACATGCTATTATCGTGACTGTTTACGCCCCCCTCTCTGCCAATCTGACGTCAGTGTGTGACGTCATTTATTCAACTATAGCGCGTCTCCAAACTCAACACCAGAGTGCCTTTATTGCCATATTGGGTGATGTTAACCATGTCACTATGGCCATGGCACTAACAAACTTCGCTCAGTATGTGGAATACCATAGAGGAAAGAGCACTGGACCTGCTGTATGCTAATATTAAGGATGCATACAGCTGCCCCCCCCCCCCCCCCTCCCCCCTCTGGGTAGGTCAGACCACAACCTTGGTGAATCTCAGTCCCTGTTATGTGCCGCTGATGAAGAGTCAGCCTGTGACCACGCAGACAGTGAGTCGATGGTCTGAGGAGACTTACGAGGCACTGCAGGATTGCTTTGAGGCTACTGATTGGCCGGCACTCTGTGAGCCCGTCAATGTCCTCTCCGTGCAGCTCACAGAGCTAAATCACGGATTACATTAACTTCTGTGTGGACTAGACTGTCCCAAACAGGACTGTTAAATGTTACCCAAACGACGTGGGTAACAAATGACATTAAAGCTCTCCTCAACAAGAAGAAGAGGGCCTTCAGAGCTGGAGACATAGTGGAGGTGAGAACAATCCAGAGGGAAATTGAAGACAGCTATCAAGGAGGCGAAAGAACAGATATAGGACGAAGATGAGAACAACATGAGGGAGGTTTGGAATGAAATGAGGACCATCACCAGCTTCAGGTCCAGCAACAATGGAGGAGTAGAGGGCAGCGTGGATGGGGCCAACAAGCTAAATCTGTTCTTTGACAGATTTGACACTGCAGGCTCTGTCCTCCCCTGTCCTGACTCCTCTGCTGCCGGTCCTCAGTAGTCCATTCAACCCCCCCCCCCCCCGCCCCCCTCTGATAACCTGCCCCCCTCCTGTGACAGCCCATCTCACACCTCCACCCCTCCCCCACCTGTCACCTCAATAGTGAGTCTCACTGCTGACCAGAGAAGACTGTCTTTGAGAAGACAACTGAAGAGACTCCACACAAACAAAGCTTCAGGCCCTGATGGGGTCCCCCCCAGCGTGCTTAAAGCCTGTGCCTCCCATTGTTTCCCTGTGCATTGTGCCTCCCATTGCCTCACTGTGCATTGTTCCTGTCCCAAAGACACTAGACACCCTGTAGACCAAGGACTACAGGCCAGTGGCACTGACGTCCCATGTCATGAAGACCATGGAGAGGCTCGTCTTGGATCAGTTCCGACCCATAGTCCAGCCTTTTCTGGACCCCCTCCAGTTTGCCTATCAGCCCCGCCTGGGAGTTGAAGACACCATCATCTACCTGCTCAACCGGGTATATGCTAACCTGGATAAGCCAGCCAGCACTGTGAGGGTCATGTTTTTTGACTTCTCCAGCACATTTAACACTGTCTGGCCTGCTCTTCTGGGTGAAAAGCTCACAGTGATGCAAGTAGATGCCCCCCTCATGTCCTGGATTGTTGACTACCTGACTGGCAGACCACAGTATGTATGCCTGCAGCACTGTGTGTCGGACAGAGTGACAAGCAACATCGGAGTTTCGCAAGGAACTGTCCTCTCTCCCTTCCTCTTCATCCTCTACACCATGGACTTCAGCTACTGCACAGATTTAGATAGATAGATAGACAGATAGAAACTTTATTGATCCTGAAGGAAATGTAGCAGTCAGTAGCAGACACACAACACAGTACAGTAATAGTAATATGGGTGTAAACATATAACAAGGATAAATATACCAGATCCTATCTACAGGCATATATACAAATAGAAAAAATACAACAATCTGTGATAATAACTATAACCTAAGAAGTTTTCTGATGACTCTGCAATAGTTGGGTGTATCGACAAGGGTGATGAGGAAGAGTACAGGGCGACGGTGAAGGACTTTGTCACATGGTGCGAGACAAAGACAAAGGAACTGGTGGTGGACCTGAGGAGGGACAAGGCACCGGTGACCCCTGTGTCCATCAGGGGGGTCAGTTTGGACCCTGTGGAGGATTACAAGTATCTGCGTGTGTACATTCACAATAAACTGGACTGGGGTAAGAACACTGATGCTGTCTACAGGAAGGGTCAAAGTCGTCTCTATTTTCTGAGGCACCTGAGGTCCTTTAACAACTGCTGGCCTATGCTCAGGATCTTCTATGAGTTTGTGGTGACGAGTGCTATCCTCTATGCTGTTGCATGCTGGGAAAGCAGGATGAGGGTAGCAGACGCCAACAGACTCAACAAACTGATCCGCAAGGCCGGTGATTTTGTGGGTGTGGAGCTGGACTCGCTGACAGCAGTGTCGGAATCGGAGGATGCTGTCTAAGCAGCAGGCCATTATGGACAATGGCTCCCACCCACTCTACGACACGGTGATGAGACACAGGAGCTCATTCAGTGCAGAGCAAGACTCACTCTACCGAAATGCACCACAGAGCGCCACAGGAATTCATTCTTACCTGTGGCCATCAAACTCTATAACTCCTCCCTCAGTGTGTGATTCACAAAAAGTGGTTAATCTGTGCAAAAGTCAATACCAAACTGTAAAATACTCAATACCAAACAGTGCTGTTCATATGTGTAATAATAATAATTGTGTGCAATAACTCAGAGGTACAATAATGTGAACTGCCTTATACTAGATGTTTAATATTTATTATCACAGTCACCGCCACTTTACAGTATTCATAAGAACTTAAATCTTGTGAACATACTGCAAATTTCTCTTTATCTTTGTTTTAAATTATTAAAGTGTTTATTCTTTTACATAAATGGTTGCAACTGTTACAACTGCAGTTTCCCTCTGGGATCAAAAAAGGATTCTGATTCTGATTCTGAACTGTTACATGATAAACAGTGCTAACTAGGGCAGTACATTTGAACTAGCTGCGAGGCAAATGCTAGTTTACCTAGCAGGCTAACATGTCAACACACCAAAGAAATGGCTAGATCCTGTCTTTATACCACTCTAATACCAGTCACTTGACTTGTGTCAAAGAATTGGAAAGAATTAAATTTGCTTTGTGATACACTATATTGCCAAAAGTATTTGCTCGTCTGCCTTCACACACATATGAACTTGAGTAACATCCCATTATTAATCCAATAATAAAATTGTCCAAAATCTCTCGTTCTGTTGAAGCATTAATAATGCCTTTCACTGGAACTAAGGGACCGAGCCCAACTTCTGAAAAACAACCCCACACCATAATCCTCCCTCCACCAAACTTTACACTTGGCACAATGCAGTCAGACAAGTACTGTTCTCCTGGCAACTGCCAAACCCAGAGTCATGCATCGGATTGCCAGATGGATAAGCACCTATCATTTCGTGGCTGAGTTGCTGTCGTTCCAAATCGCTTCCACTCTTTTATAATACCACTGACATAATGCCACAACAGGGGCAGTCGTGGGTTGGAGGTTAGGGATTGTGACTGGAAGGTTGCCGGTTCGATCCCCAGAGCCGACAGCACATGACTGAGGTATCCTTGAGCAAGACACCTAACCCCCAACTGCTCCCCGGGTGCTGCAGATTGGGCTGCCCACCGCTCTGGGCAAGTGTGCTCACTGCCCCCTAGTGTGTATGTGGTGTTTCACTGCGCAGATGGGTTAAATGTGGAGGTGAAATTTCCCCATTGTGGGACTAATAAGGGTCACTTAATATTAATCTTAATTTGCTTGTGGAATATTTAGTAGCGAGGAAATTTCACCATTGGACTTGCACAGGTAGCATCCTATCACAGTACCATGACAGAATTCACTAAGCTCCTGACAGCAAGCCATTCTTTCACAAATGTTTGTAGAAGCAGTCTGCATGGCTAGGTGCTTGGTGTTATACACCTGTGGCCATGGAAGTGATTAGAACATCTGGATTCAATGATTTGGATGGGTGAGTGAATACTTTTGGCAATATAGTGTATATAAAACTTGCTAGCTAAGCTAGTGCTGACACCCACAGCTGATTATAATAGTAGAGAAAAGCAAGAGTAGCTTATCTTAATATTCTGCAAACTATAGCACAGATCCACACCCTCACAAGTCATCTTGGTTTTATCAGAAAATTAGTTTCTTACCGGGGGACCCAGATGGTGAAGTTGAGGATTATATTGAAATTACTTTTATTCTGATGTCAAAGCCACTCTCATTATGACCCAAAAAGAGGAAAAAAGTTCATCGATGCCACGTATTAGTAAAGTCTTTTTAATTATGTAAACACCTAGTTCCAAAAAAGTTAAGACAGTTTATGAAATGAAAACAGAAAGCAGTGATTAGTAAATTCTGTTTGATCTGTATTACACTGAAAAGGATTTAAATCCACAATATTTGATGTTCTATTGTTTTTTGTAAAAATACACTTATTCAATCTGATGCCAGCAAAACATTCCAACAAGATGGGACAGGAGCGTGTTTATTGTGCTTAACAACACCTAAAATCATTTGGGGACAAAGTGTTGAAAGGGATTTTTTTTATTTTTAATTCATCTGTTATACACATCATTTGTGATAATCGTCATATTTTAAGCTTAATAAGGCGCATGTCTTGAATGAGAGACAGGTCTGCACTGCAGGCATCTGATTAGGCAGCCATGCTGTAATGTGGCTTGATGTTGAAATAATGATGGACGTTCCTGACAAAGACATTGTCTATAAGTCAGCGTATGTTGCTCCATGTGTTCTGTGTTAATGGTGTCTTCACAGATATGGAAGTTACCCACAGATACATTCCCTATACTATGGCAGGCCCTGGTATTTGAACTTTATGTTGGTAACAGTCTAAATGGTCCTTTTCATCTTTGGCCTGGAGAACACAACATTCGTTATCTCCATAATTTTAATAGTTGACTCATCAGACCACAATACACATTTCCACTGAGCACTGGTCCATTTCAGGTTATGTTCTAGCTCAGAGAAGTCATTTCTAAACACTGTTGACACATGACTTCCTTTGTGTAAAGTACAGTTTTCACTCTCATGTGTGGAGGCAGCAGTGGACGGTATTTGTTTACAATGGTTTGTCAAAGTATTCCTGAGCCCGTGTGGTGATATCCATCTCAGAAGTATACCAGTTCTTAATGAAGTCATGGGCATTTAGGAAAGATTTTTTGCTGATGCATTTTTGGAAAAGTGGTGATCCTTGGCCAATCCTTGCTTATAAAGGGCTAGGCCTTGTCTAGATGCTCCTTTTATATATTTATATTAAATAAATATAATAAATAAATATATTCAAATATGAGATCACCTGTTTAAGATATTTTTCAACATTCCATAATGTACCTGATCTTAAATTGCTCCTATTACAACTTTTTTGGAACATGTTGCAGGCATCATTGCATAATGTGTGCATGTTTACCAAAAACAATAAAGTTAAGGTAAAACACTGCATATCTTGTACTGTTGTACTGCTTTTGTTGAATTACAGGTCAAAGTAGATTTACGAATCATTGCTTCCTGTTTAATTAGAATATTACCAAATGTTCCAATTTTTGTACAAGTAAAATCCCATCCCCTTCTAAAAGTATGAAAAAATGCCAACTGATTGATAGCTAAAAAGCTACTTGTTTATGTACTACAAGAATTTGGACGAGTTCCCCCTTGAAGTAAATTACTGGCCCATTTGCACTTGAGTTTGCCAGTTGTTTATGTGTGGAACTGTTAGCCTGATAGAAAGGCTGTTACTAACACCTAGTGCTAACTAAGACAATACACAGGTCTAGACACTATATCTTACAGTTAATGTGAAATAAATTTGACATTTAACTGTAATTATTTATCTATTGTTTATTTTCTAACTGCAGTATACAAACACCAATAATATTGAGTTTTGAATTATGGTAACTATAGATTGCTTGATACCACATTATACCCCATTTATTAGCATATTTTATGGTAGTATTAGCATATTTTAGCATCTTTTAGCCAAGCTTAATTGTGACATGCAAAAACAAGATGATATGTAGCGACCAATAAATAAATCACTGGTGCCAATTATCATGCATTGGCTGTGTGACTCATTCAATTATGTGCCATCTCAATGCCTTAACACACATTTCTAACACTTTTCTCATGTCTCCTTTAGAGACGACCTACTGATGAATATGAACAGCTCATAACATTCTGAACTGCTGCTTGGCACTGAACTCTGGACTAGCAGTGACGGAGGACAGCATATTACACAATCAGTCACGGCTGGTCCGTATGTCTTTTAGATCAGTGGGGGAGGGACCGGTATCCATAGCAACAGGAAACCAATGAAGGATCTCTGTGGAGCTCTAAATCATTCCTGTGATGCACAAACTGAACACAGTGCACAGAAACAATTTCACTCAATTTCTCAACACGACAATTCTTAAACTAATGATAAGAGCAATAGCAACATTCATGACTACACATAGCAACACAGGCAATGCTGCAAAATAAATGCAATTCTGACTTACAATCTAAATGTAGCTGCTGTTAAATGAAGGAGATCCATGCAACCAGGCAAAGAAATTGACAGTGCTGCACAGCTGCTGACCAGTAACTTTTTTATAACTGGTCTACATTCTATATTATCTGGAATTGGGCCATATTCTGCCCTAATAGAGTAGGTAGACCAGAACAGAGCAAACAACAACTTATGCAAGAGAAGAACTTACCAGCTTTCATCTTTGCTCCTCTAAAGTCTTAAATGTTGTTTCTCCTCATCCAAGTCATTTAAAATGATTTGAACATTGTTTTATGGGTAAGTTAAGCTAAAATCTAAGAATATTTTAGATTATACTGGTGCTGTTTGAGAACAAAGAGCAGCTGCTGTGCTCAGATGATGTAGAAAAAGGATGATCAACAAAAATGGAGATACTTAATTAAATTTTACTTAAAAGTGAATGTTTTATATAAAGATTTGATGTTGATACAAATTTTTAGTAAAATTTGAGATGGAATTCTAATGGCTTTTTACCGACATTTAAAAAAATAAAAAAAATAAAAATAAAATGCTGTGGATCCAAATGGCCCACATGAAATAACTCAGAAATTAAAATATTTCTGTACTGAACACTAAACTAACTATGTAGTAGCAATGATGACTGGTAATGAAAAGTGCATCTAGGAGATCAATGAACAACCAGGACATAGATGGAGTGTCCTGGTTGCTAATTGACCTTCCTAACATGCTCAACTCCATACTACCTACTCCATGACCCTCTCAACCAACTCCCACCATCACTCAGCCCTCAAAGATGTCTGGCAGCCCTGATAAATTTTTTATGAAAACACTGGGAAAGTCTGTGTTTTCACTGGAAAAATGTCTAAAACACTTGACACAAATATCAATATATCCAATTATAACAAGTCATCCGAGACAGGTTATCCATTAAAAGTATGCTTTTGAGCGCAGGAGGTCTTTAAAGTTTGAGTATGCTGTAACTCTAAAAATATATTTATATCTTCTTGCCTGGCTAGTCCTCCAGCGAGCAGGAGATCTGCTGCTACCAAAGAATGTCTTTCACACTAGATGCAAAACAGCAGGAGAATAAATTCTGCTTCAGAGACATTTGACCTTTCAGGCGTGCACATGAATTACAGCTCAGAAATTGCCTTTAAAAAAGTAGATATTTCCAAAAAAGTTGGCTTTATTTTTGAAAATCATCCTGGAATTCCAAAATAGGACTCTTGGCTCTCACCTGGACCTCGCAAATTAACTAAGTGAAGCTGCATTCAATTTTGCTAATTGTTTTCAATGACTAAAACAAAGGGCCCAGAGCACCACTAGACAGGTTTCCACCCAGCTGTCAAATTAAATTCAAGCGAATAACTGAAGTGTTGCAAAAAATAATGCTAATTAGGCTGCGTTTCAGTGAGCTCTGTAAAAGATAAAAAACTCTACATCACTTTTAAGAAAGCACTTCTGAGAAATATGGAGCGAGTCTATAGAGAAATCTTTAAAGTTCAGCAGCTTCTGCTGTTTTGTTTAATTTTAAGGCTACACAGCACAGCATAAGAGCGCAGAGACAGAACACATTGGCTAACATAATGTTCATTCATCAGCTGCAGTACCTTCTGTCTGTTCATGTCTAAGATTATTGGTATTCTTTTCTTTATAAGATAAAGGCATGTTTTCATTTCTTCACCCATTGTTATCTGCTGGTGTCTGTCATGTTTCATACCTACAGTCATTAAAATAGAAACACATATCACATTTCTTTTGCCTTGAACAAATAATTACCTCAAGCAAGCATAGTTTTATGCTAACTTTACTGACTAATAATTATTTTTTTCATGAATTTCAGTAACACTTTCTATGAATGTCATTTTTGTAGGCATCTATAAACACATTCACAAGGTGTTATAATACATTAATAAGGCTTCATAAACATGGCTATAAATATTTATAAAAATGCATTACATTATAGCCATACTTATCATGCATTATGAATTGTTTACATAATGCATTATAAATACTGTTCATAACAAATTACAGATTAAGAGCTCATAAGTTGTATTTGTCCGCTCTAAGTAAAGTGAGGCATACTGTACTAAAGCCTCCTCCAGTGTTAAGAGTGAGGCTTCAAGTTGAAGTATTTACTGAAGAATTTACTGAAACACTAAAACACACACAGTAACTAGTGCTGCCATCAGTGTTTTACCCAATGTGGGAAAGGCAGTGTACACCACCGTTAGCCTGGCACTAACTTAACACTGCACATCCAATAGAATGCTTGCAGAAATTAGCATTACTGTGTGTCACGCATTCAGCAAAGGAGCCGGACTTCATCTCCCAGAGTGCTAGGGGAGACCACGTGATCGATCACGTGCTAGCAGACTCTATCTTAGAAGACTCCAACCCCCAGGATTCTCAGACTGATCACGTGGTTTCCCCACGCACCTATCAGCGATCTCAGTCGGCGGGTTATTGAACTCTAAATACCTGATGTTAATCCCAACTGGTATATTTAAGCAGGGAATCACGTTCAGAACTTTGCGGGGTATTGTATCGACAATCACTGAGCATTTTCTGATACTACTGTTGTGTGTATTTAGTGTTTCGACCTTTGGATGAGTTTACCCGTTTATGTTTTCTGTGTTGCTCCTTTGGTACTGTTGCCTTTTTGGATTGCTTCGTGTTTTTGATTACTGGACTGGACTATTCTCTGTGAACTGTGTTTTCCCCTTTGGACCGTGTGGATCATTAAAACATCCTCATCTTACCTGCGAGCGTCTGCAAATCTGTCTGACCGTTACAATGTGCTGTAGTGTAGTGTTACAGTGTGAAGGTCATAAAAAATTGATGTATTTGTCTTTACTTTTGACACTGATAGTATAACATGTTATTAACACTACATATAATGCATTATAGTAACAACTCATAATGTATAATAGACATGGCTATAAAGTGTAATTCAGTGTAATTCAGTTTTGTAAATATTTATAACCATATTTATAATGCTTTATGACTGCAATATACCATGTTGTAAATGTGTTTATAGATGCTTATGAACATGACATTCATAGAAAGTGTTACCTGAATTTTTGCTGGGTTAAGATCCTGTCAGGATATTAAAGAGCATTAAATGCCCTTCAGGAGATTTCCAACTTGGGCACTCAGTGCTTAATCCCAATGAACAACTCTTGTCTGCTTCCAAAGCCTTGTACACACCACTTGGGACAAGCTCAGCATGGTCATGCAACTTCAATCTAGACAATCAAAAGTTTTTCATTAATCATACCTGGGAAAGCATCATTAAAAACCCAAATAATCAAATAACAATTTTATATTTGACACCACTCAGGCTATTCTACACTATATGGTATGTGGACACCCTTCCTAGTTGTGGAGCTTCAGCCATATCCATCTCTAACAGGTGTTTAAAATCAAGCACACAGCCTTGAAATCTCCAAAGACAAACACTGACTCAGCTAGATCTGCCCCGGTCAACTGTAAGTGCTATGATTGTGAAATGGATGTATTCAGGACAAACAAGAGCTCAGCCACGAACCAGTAGATGATGCAAACTCACAGCGCAGAGTTCCCAAGTTGTAAAACATGTAGTGTGTAAATAATGCATATCCTCATTCCAAACTGCCTCTGAAATCAACATCAGCTGTGAGTCGGGAGCTTCAGGAAATGGCTGAGCAGCTGCACATAAGCTTAAGATTGTTATGCACAACGCAAAGCATTGGCTGGAGTGGTGTAAAGCAAGTGGACTCTGGACTCTGGAACAAAAGCAAAATGAACCAAAAGTTTGCATGCATTATTTTGTTTTGGCTGCATTTTAAGGATTCATAGGAAGACTAATCAGCAGATTTCCTGAATGACTTTAGTTATTTATTTATATCTTACCTCTGATGACTTTATGCACTGAAGTAGACAGTTTGGTGATCATCACTGACAACGACAATGCAACTTTTTTCTTTAACTCGGGTGGCTCCCATTTTATATTTGACTTTGGTTTTGCTTTTACATATCCCCAGATACACCTTCAGAGCATTTTGAGCTTCAAATTCAAAGTACAATTAAAAGAACATAAGCTCACTGCCAAAAAAAAAACAACAAAAAAAAAAACAACAAAAAAAAACACAAAAAAAAACACAACTGAAAGCATGATTGAGATAATGGTGGACAGTAACGATTACTAGTCTGTAATTGGAAGGAAAAAAGATCGGGAGACAGACATGACAAGGAACACAGGATAAACACAATGGAGGCCAGAAGAAACAAACACCAAACAATATCAAACACTATCAAACATTAAGCAAATCAAACAATTCAAACACTACCAAACACTACAAAGACCAGTGAGAGAATAGGGAAAACACTAGACTTAAATACAGGGACAGGTAATGAGACACAGGTGGTAAACAAGAGGGTAACAGGTGAAAACAATCAAGGGCAGGGTCTGGAAAGGCCTGGGAAGGAAGCAAAACAAAAGGATTGGGAGGAGCCCAATCGTGACAGCTACTAGTAAAGTTACCACTACGATTGAAAAAGCTAGGCATAATTTCTTGCAGGGGTGACTGGACATGTGTCCATAAAATCCATGGTATAATCAAGGTCTGCAACTACACCTAACTAATCGATAAAGAAACTGATTGCTAGAAATTCTTCAAACCCTTATAATCATTATCAGTGCTACCAATTAGTTGTTGGCCTAGTAATGAGGTAATATATATTCTGAAGCACTAAATAAATCTACAGCCACTTCTATAAAATCTTTCTCAGGCTAAAAAATGTCTTCCAGTCTCAACCAATTAAGAGATCTTCAAGCAGTGAAAGGTTCTAACTAGAGCATGCATTCATGCATCTACTAAAATCATCAAACCACTATATGCTTTGCAGTAGAAGAAATTGCTGGCATATGCTTTCATTTCCTTTAAAGTGACTGGTGTGAAAGAAGCAAACTATTGCCATCAACAGGCTAATGACTGAACCAGGCTGGATGACTGAACCAGAATAATGCAGAATATTCAAGCACACATTTGAAAAATTCAATTTCTATGCCAGTCCTGACATTACTATGTCTGATTTGCAACCAGACAGGCATCTCCTTCAAGTTAAACATCAGAAATCACAAAATACCACTTGTCACCTTGAAAACGTTCAATACAGTTTGCACATTAATACGGAGCACGTTAATGAATGAGTGGCATCATGAGTCTAATTAAGTCTAAACAGAGCAGAAATTTTCAAGTGTAATGAATAGGAGAAGCCTGAAGAGGGGAATTAGTCCTCATTGAAACAAATGCACTGTAAAAAGCTGAAGTACTTCTTCAGGAATCGTTGTCTGGTACTAACCTGCCCGGTACGCTTTTACAAAGCAAAACAGCCACAGCGTGCTGTGAATCAGACCAGGGTGAGTTATGAACCTTGCCAATGCACAGGTCACGCGGGGATACCAAGGAAAGTAACATTTCTAACCTTTTGTCCTTTTCTTTCTGAAACTTTTTGGACCGCTGATACCAGCGCAGGGGTGTAATCACAGTGCATTGTGTTTCTTTTTCCAGACAAGTGTACAGGGCCACATGGCATGAGGATTGTTTTTTCATGTACGCCAGGGACACTTTTAACCCTGCCAAGCAAATGCAAATTTTGACCTTCAATCTTGACGTGCCGCTCCTAAGTTGATATTATTCCATATACTGTTAGAACCGTAAAATGTCATTCTCATTAAGCTGCAATCATTTCCCTGCGTAGTTATAGCAACGAGCTGCGCGAAGAGAATAACTAGCTACAAAATAAATTCAATATTGTAAAGATTGAGAGGTAATACACTTGGCATATGATACATCTCACTCTGTCCCGCAGGACAGAATCCATCATCCCTGCCAAGCACATGTGTTTGATTGACAAAGCATACACAGTTGTCTGTCTGTTTATATCTCAATCTTGCTGCTTGTTCAAAACATAAACTCTGCTTTGATTTAGATGTGGGAGATATGGTGATATGTTGCCATACATTATGATAAGCTTTTCTGAGTACACCAATCAGGCATAATATTATGAGCACCTCCTTGTTTCTACACTGATTGTCCATTTTATCAGCTCCACTTACTATATAGGTGCTCTTCTGTAGTCCATCTGTTTCTGCATACTTTGTAAGCCCCCTGTTACCCTGTTCTTCAGTGGTCAGTATCCCCATGGACCCTCACAGAGCAGGTACTATTTGGGTGGTGGATCAGACACAAGTGGATCAGACACAGCAGTGCTGCTGGAGTGTTTAAACACCTCAGTGTCACTGCTGGACTGAGAAAAGTCCACCTACTAAAAATATCCAGCCAACAGCGTCCTGCGGGCAGTGTCCTGTGACCACTGATGAAGGACTAGAGAATGACCAACACAAACTGTGCAGCAGCAGATGAGCTATTGTCTCTGACTTTGCATCTACAAGGTGGACCAACAAGGTATGTAATTTTGCTTACATTAGCATGGTACTGAATTCTTTGTTATTATTTCCAAAGAAGTTAGTTTCCATAAGCTACAACAGAACTTTGACTGGGGCTGAAGTTTTGTTCAGAATCTAAATACAGCCCAATAACCTTCCCCTCAAATTCAACCCTACTAATAGCACCAAATCTTGAGTCCAAACCAAATTGTGAGACTCCAGTCGGACGATACCACATCATCAAGTTTTGAGCCCAAAACTGACCCAAACCCAACAAAATTCAATGGAAAACTAACAAAGAACTGGTCCTTCATCACCCAAAGTGCCAAATGACATCTGGTATTTCTAAAGGTAGCACCTGTGAAATTAAAGCGATAATAATGACCACCATCAGGTCATGAATAAATAAAATAAGGCATGTATTCATAAAAGCAATGCTTTTGAACAATATCTGAAAGTTTTTTAGTGTTGAAAAACTTTCTGCAGTGCCCTGTTCTTGTATTGTGTGGTGCTGATGCAGTTTATTTTGCCTTCTTCTTTTTCTTTTTCTCTATTTTTTCTACCTTTCCTATTTTTTTCCCTCCCAATTGAATTCTGTGACTCATTCCTTTGAAATATTATTTGAAAATATTTTCTTGACTTATGAGAACATTATTTCCTTCAGGAAATGCAAACTTTTTATTTTTTTGTTTCTTTTGCAAGTGGGTTTAAGTGATCAGACCCCAAGAAAAGTCATATGTGATATGCATTGTGTATAGTGAATAGTGTTGGGGTAAAGATTCCTGGGCTGAGGAAAAGGCCACGCTGACCACACATAAATAGACCAGATGTGATTTTCTTTCAGCTCTGTAAGCTTTATATTTTATTCATAAGAATTTATGGTGGCTGTTTTTGGACTGTTTCTACTGGCTACTTTCCAAATTGCATTGACTGTTTTTTATTTTAATCATGTATAACTGGCTGTACTTTATTCCAAGACAAGGATAGAGACATGTCTTTTAAACAGTGTTTGCTGTGATTGGCTCCTTCATTATAAATAAATGACTAAAAGGATTATTGGATTTACTCAGATTTGTACCAGTTTTAGAGAGTAACTAAGACGTAAAGTAATGAGTATTGGGATTTGTTTCTCCAGGAAATAATAAATAAAGTATTTCCATTACAGTTTCAGAGAATAAATTAGTAATTTGAAATGACCTAATGTACTGTCCCCAACACTGATCGTGAATCTATTGTGATGTTATATATTTGCCAAGTTACCCACTCCTACATTGGTATGACAATGTTTTAGGGCCACTGATATTAATAGACCTCAAGAATAAATTCTCAAAGTCTCAGTAGTTCTTTAGGGGTGAAATCGATATGAAAGTATAACTCAACCAACTTCTCAACGCCCCTCATTTTAGCATGAGGAGGTATTGCCTTCTCTTTGCAAAGAATTTGGCCATAGTATTGTGACTTTTCATGGTATTAATGTCACTTTAATGTTGTAATTCTATGACTTTTTGTCTCAAAATATTACAACTTTTTTCTTGAAATAGTATAACTTTTTTCTCAAAATATGACTTTTTTCTCAAAACATTATGACGTTTTTCTTGAAATAGTACGACTTTTTTCTCAAAATATCATACCGTACAAGTTTTTTCTCAAAATAATACAAATTTCTTGAAATATTATGACTTTATTCTTGAAATATCATACTGTATGACATGTTTCTTGACTTTATTCTTGAAGTATACTATTTTTATTTTTAGTAACAGTGGCCCTAAAACTTTGTACGCTGGTTGTTTGCCCAGTGCTCTTTTATTACCAGATTTCCCAACCATTGTTCTATTTGTGTAGGAGCTGTGCCTTTTAGGCTTGAATAATCACAGCATGTGTTAAAACACAGCTCTCATAGCTCTGTTTAATTACACCATAACATGGCAAAATTAGTAAGCCTTGACTTCGATCATGACATGTAGTTTTCACTGGAGAAAAATGCAGCATGTAAGTATACCAGAAATCAAAACCAAACACATACTGCGGAGCTTTCTCATGACCCCTATCTTCTTCCCTGGTGCAAAAGAGACAAAAGCTGCAATTAAACAGGACAATAATTACTGGAGTACTGCCAAGCTGAATATTAAGAGGAACACTAGGAACATTTATTGTAATTGTATGTCAAAGATAGCAACTTCAGTCTTCAACTCACCTACAAGGCCTTTTGGTGGTTTTCCAATTCATTCACAATACCACACTGTGTCTAATAACATAATGCAGCGAATTCCTAAGAAGTAACTGTGGAGGCTGACTTTGGAAACAATGAAGCTAAATTACAGTCATTATCCAGCATTTCTGGAAATTTAATTCAGTTTCACCTCAAACTCAGATTTTAATCTTATGTACTGAGAAAGAGGTTGTACTGTTCAATGAAATGACACTTTTACGCATCATCACTGTCACCATAAAACACTACATTCGTGAAATGTACGGGGCAAGGAAGAATGTATGTCAATGTAACAAGATTTCCTTTTGGGATCATTTTTGACCAGTTTTGGTCCATTCACCATGAAGCATTTACATATTATGAAGGACAAAAGACATGATTAAATATACATTACTGGCCACTTTAACAGGAACACCTGTGTTGATTCTCTGTTATGCAAAGCGATGCAAAACAATCATGCAGACACAGGTCAGAATCTTAAGATAATGTTAATATGAAATCATGTGGAAAAATGGGATTTATATCACTACGTGACATGCTGTTGGTAAACATGTCACTTAGTATGTCTGTAACTGTTGATCTCCTGAGTTTTTAATGCACAACAGTCTTGAGAGTTTAAACAGAACAGTTACAGTATATGGTGATTGATGGAAGATACATGAGAATGACCAGACATGTTTGAGCTGACAAGAAAGCTACAATAACCCAAACAACCACACTTAACAACAGTAGTGACCAGACAAGCATTTCTGAATGCACAAAATTTTGAACCTTGAGGAGGATGGGCAATAGCTGCATAAGACCACATCAGGTTCCTCTCCTATCAGCGAGGACCAGGAAAGTAAAACTACAGTGGGCACAGGCTCACCACAAACCGGACAGCTGAAAACTGGAAAATTATTGATCAGATGAATCTTGATTTTTGCTGTGACATGTGTTTGGGTCATTCTACAGAAACATCCATTTTTGTGTCCCTAGCATTTACAGATATGTTATACTTGAAATTAGGGTTACAATTTATTTAGATTTTAAAATAAAACAATAAGCTGTTTTAACAGTTACACATTCTTGATCCATCAATTTAGCAATATTGGTTTAGAAATCAATTTTAAACAATTCCAAGCACCACAGAAGAGCTCGTCCTCACAGTCATGTGTAAAGGCTGAGGCCATATTTTGAGAAAAAAAAACACATTTTTCTGCAATTTGTAATGGGGAGCGAGGAGGCGGATGTATATGTGGAGATAAGCGACCCTGGGCAAATCCAGGGTAATGGTCAAAACGGTCCAGGTTCATATAGCCGACACGAAGAGCAGGAGGGACAGACATGACAAAAATGAACACAGAACTCCAAATACTTCAAACCAAACAAACATCAAACATATCTATCAAACATATCAAACAGTACAAAGACCAACACAGACCAGAGCAAACACAGAGCTTAAATACACCAGGGCTAACAAGGGATGGAAACACAGGTGGGAACAATCAGGGGCAGAGTAACCAAAAAAGGGGCTGGACTGGGATCAAAACAAAAAGCAGGTGGAATAGATCAAAACACAACACGAGCACATGGGGGAGTGGGAGAGCCAAGCGTGACAAAGTTTTAGGTATAATAATCTATACATTACTATAAAATATATAAATTAAATGACATAAAAACAAATGCCAAATAAATATTATAAAATATTCTGTATAAAGTCCCCAGGTTGTCATTGGTGCTACCACATAACAAAAACAAAAATCTTATTTTAAAATAAAAATCACACTGATGACATTACTTGACTTCCTTTCACCTGTTTTCTGAAGATCTATGAAGAAAATCACAGGGGGAGTCCACTGTGTCTTTCAGCTATCAGAGATTTTCTCATTTAGCTCATGATTTCATATGAAGCTTTTAGCTGAAGTCACTGGTGTGACCCACTTTATCCTGAAGTAATTGTAAAAAAAAATAGAATACAAATGGATTAAATTGCATACACTATATTGCCAAAAGTATTCATTCGTCTGCCTTCACATGCATATGAAATTGAGTGAGATCCTATTCTTAATCCATAGGGTTTAATATATCGACCCACCCTTTGCAGCTTCAACTCTTCTGATAAGGCTTTCCACAAGGTTTAGGAGTGTGTTTTTGCTCAATTTTGACCATTCTATAAGAAGCACATTTGTGAGGTCAGACACTGATGTTGGCCGAGAAGGCCTGGCTCGCAGTCTCTAATCCATCCCAAAGGTGTTCTATTGGGTTGAGGTCAGGACTCTATGCAGGCCACTCAAGTTCTTCCACACGAGCATGAAATTGTCCAAAATCTCTTGGTCTGCTGAAGCATTAAGAGTTCCTTTCACTGGAACTAAGGGATCGAGCCCAGTTCCTGAAAAACAACTCCACACCATAATCCCCCCTCCACCAAACTTTACACTTGGCACAATGCAGTCAGACAATACATGTTCTCCTAGCAACCGGCAAAGCCAGTCATCCATTGGATTGCCAGACAGAGAAGCATGATTTGTCACTTCAGAGAACACGTCTTCTCTGCTCTAGAGTCCAGTGGGGCGCTATACACCACTGCCTTTGATGCTTTGCATTGCCCTTGGTGATGTAAGGCTTGGATGCAGCTGCTCGGCCAAGGAAATCCATTCCATGAAACTCTCTACACAGTTCTTGAGCTAATCTGAAGGCCACACGAAGTTTGGAGGTCTGTAGCGATTGACTCTGTAGAAAGTTGGCAAGCTCTGTGCACTATGCGCCTCAGCATCCGCTGACCTCACTCTGTCATTTTACATGGCCTACCACTTCATGGCTGAGCTGCTGTCATTTCCAACTTCTACTTTGTTATAATACCACTGACAGTTGACGGTGGGATATTTAATAGTGAGGACATTTCATGACTGGATTTGTTGTGCAGGTGGCATCCTATCATGGTACCACGCTGGAATTCACTGAGCTCCTGAGAGTGACCCATTCTTTCATAAATGTTTGTAGAAGCAGTCTGCAGGCCTAGGTGCTTAGCTTTATAAACCTATGGCCATGGAAGTGATTGGAACACCAGAATTCAATTATTTGGATGGGTGAGTGAATACTTTTGGCAATATAGTGTATTTTAGTGGAGTTTGACAGCAGGTGGTTTGATGCTCTGTAGCAGTCATTTTGTAAAAAGCATTTTTCATCAAAAATGTCTCTGGTGTTACTTTTATTGTAACACCAATGAGGATTGGTAACAGCAGTGACTCCTAAGGATAGATAGAAAAGTGGACGTTTCTATAGAGTGACCCAAATAGTTGAGTCAGAGATTGTGCAAATGAATCCAGGGACCTGCTTTGTGGCAACAGTTTGAGTCTATGCTGGTGGTATAATGGTGTATGAAATGTGTTCTTGGCATACACTGGGCTCACTAATACCAATCAAGCATTGTTTGAATGCCACAGTATATCTGATTATTGCTGACCATGTTCATCCCTTTATGGCCACAATGCACGTATCTTCTTATGACAACTTCCAGCATGATAATGCAGTGACATGAGTGCACTTCTGTGGCCTACTCAGTCACCAGATCCAAATCCAGTAGAGCTCCTCTGGGATGTGGTACATTCACATCATGAATGTAAAGCTGACAAATCTGCAGCAATTACATGATGCAGTCATGACAACACGGACTCTAAGGGTTTCCAGCACCTTGTTAAATCCATGCCATAGACATTTTAGGCCGTTCTCAAAGCAAAGGAGATCCTACACAGTATTATAATGATGTTGCTAGTCAATATATGGTGGAGTTATAGACAGACAGTTGCAAGAATTAAGTTATTTCTGAGGAGATTAGATATAAGACAAAAGAGAAAAAACAAGTTCAATAACAAAAACAGCCGTGTTAATAAATGTAGTTTCTAACCAAAACATTCTACACAATTCTGATTCTATTCCAGCTAAAATAACTTCAGAAAAAAAAAATAGCATGGCAAATAAATGCCGTCGTGTTCTCTAGAAGAAATCTGAGAGTTGAAACAGCATTAGTGTTGGTATTGTTGGTAGATGTTCTTTCAGCACGTCTTCAAGGCCTGTTCCTCCATAGATCTCCTATGACTGCTGCCACTTTTAAAGAAAGAATATCCTCCTGTATGTAGAGAGAGATTTTTCAATGTATAATGCTGTGCAAAAGTCAGAGCTACCTTCATTTATTTAATGTCCGATCATTGAAAGGCTGAATGAAAGGAAGGAGAAAGCCAAAGAAAAATAAGTGAAATAGCAAGAGTTTCCCAAACTGAAATTAAAAGAGATTATACAGACACAATGTCAACTTTGGTTAACTACCAAAACCATCACCACCATAACAGGTTTGTAAAGCGTTCATCTTTGAGAGGTAGGAGGAAGTGACGCTCATTTCTCGCATTAGATTTAAACAAATCCACAGGTGTTTCTATCCTTCCACTGTGAGAAGATGACAGTGCTATGGGTTTGAAAGGATGTCTCGCTGTCAAGAAGAACCTCACTGAGAAAAGAAAATGGATGAAAAAAAGATTTAAACTTGTGAATCAAACAAAATAGCTGCTGGCGTTCTCAGAGCAATGGACTGACCACGCCCAGGCCGTGTCATCAATTAATGTGTTTGGAACTTTAACTTAAATGTAAAGCCCATTTTGACTCTGGAAATAACAACACAATGGGAGGTCTCTGACTTTTGCTCAGTATTGTATATGAGAAGTAACAAGGCCTTAACCCTCAATGGTGTAGTGTTGTTTCTAGGTAACTCTATTTTTGTCCTTTAACACTCACTATTCATCCTCAATTATGGTGTAATATTTTTAAAAAGAGGCAGGAAACCCATAAGAGTGTTTTAATTCGTCACATGACTCTCATGAAAGCTATGTCGATTCCCTTTTTGTGGCCTACATCACACGGCTCAGCTCCATCATTCTCAGAATCCCACAGAACTGGAGAAAATGCCTTTTTCTGTCATTTTACAATCTGGGAAAATGTGGATACACAATAATATGTGAGTAAAGTTTCATTTTAGATGATGTCATTCACTTTATTTGATGGAAAATTGTTAAAAAATGCAAATGTTGCCTTGAAGTAACACCATAGCTTTCTGAATTCTCACCATGACATATTTAGTATGTTCAAAAGCATAACATCCTGCTGGAATGAACTGATTCTGTTAGTTCAGGCTGTTACACTGCATGCTCTGCTATAACAGTGCGCTTTAACTACAAACAAGCATTTAAAAGTAACACAAATGGTGCAACATTGAAATGTGACTCTGAATTTCTGTTAAATTTTGTTGTGATAGTTTGGTTAGATAGACTGTTGATGTAAAGGTTTTAAACAATAATGGTCTTTTTTCATTCCTTAGCATTATGGTACTGTATTTGCTTTAAGTTAACGTAGCCTAATTTGAGGAAACATACCCAAAAAGTATTTTTTTTTTATTCCTTTAATTTATGTTTGTCTATTTTATGCTACAAAGCAAACAAACAAACAAACAAACAAACAAATAAAACATTACATTTTTACCAATTGGCATCATAATGCATACCTTAGAGCAGGGTTTCTCAACCACAATTTTTGTGATTGAACTAAATTGGATGATCTGATCTGTTTCAGGTGATAATTGACAGGTTTTCAGTGTGAGCAGTTGGGAAAAAAAAATATATATATATATATATATATAAATTATAAACAGGTGGGCTTTAGGGTGAAAAAGGTTGAGAACCCCTGCCTTAGAAGGTTAATTATAGAGGTAGATATATGTTGTATAAAGTGCAGTGAGTGTGTAGGTTTTTAATAATAGCAAATCAGCTATTAAAGTACAATTAGCTTGTAATCTGGAAGAGGGGAATGTTGGCAGCTGTGGAAAAGCTGGTAGCTGAGAAAAGAGTTGAAGTACAAGGTGTCACATCAGTACAAGTAACTTCAAACAAAAGCTGAACACTTACATCACAGCATGGCTACATGGGCTCCTTTGTTTCTCTATATGTCTTTCAGCATCACAGTCTGTCTTTCATTTTCAGCTGTTCATCTGTTATTCTACCTCTCCAGCCAATACCGCTAACGTCACACCTTCCATCACTCTTTCTTTCTCTCTCTCTCTCCCTCATGTGTATGTGTGCAATGCAAAGCATCTTTATGGTGCTCAAAGGGAATTATTCACAGTCTCCTCAGGGCTTTGACAAGGTCATGAGCTGGTTCCTCTGCCTCTGTCCGCTTCTGTTCTGAACCATAATTGATTCGGTTAAGCAGCGAGAGAGAAAGTCGAGCCTGCAACGAGGAAGCTGAGGTTGGGGGGGCTTGTGTGGACATACTCATATGCCCCAACCACCCTGACCCCCCGTGGGTCTAGACAAACCCTAAAACCACATCTTCAAACACCTTCAACCAGCACCTGTTCAAATGATGATTGGGATCTAAGCAAGGCGGCTGAATTTTTGAGTGTATGTGCTCCAAAACGCAATCAGTACTACAATGCTTTGTTTTCACACATTATCCTTTTTTGTTTTAGGCATTTCTTGTTGTGTCATTTGGCATTCGTAACTACACAGATCAACACATCAAAGATGCCATGCAGCAAAGATTAATGACCACTCAGCTCCATTGTTTTGGGCAATAACACATGACTACACATACAATTATAAAAACTATAAAGCAAATAAAAAGAAATTTGTGACTGAAATTTGCAGAAAAAGATCACATTTAAGTTTTTGTTTTTGTGTTTCACTTTAAAAAGCAGCAAAATGTGTTGTTTAACCAGGGATGTTTGACCTTTTGCATTCAAATATATCAAACCTTCTGTTGCATATTCTATTCAAACCATCAATTGAAAGGTTCTTCTATTAATCCAAAGAAGCCCTTTTGTTATGTACCTTAACCCCTTAAAATTGTTCCATTTCTTAGGGCAAAATTTCAACCTCTACCCCTTGTACTACATTTCCAAGGGGTTAGGGTGACACTCGAAAACAAGGGGTAGGGGTAAAAAGAAGAAATAGGATGGGGCCTGTGACAGTGGGCTTCAAATCAAAGTCTTTTTTATTTTGTTGATGATAAAGCCATCAAATTTGTCCACACCTCTGTTGAGAGAAAACATCATATATAACTGAAAAAGTAATTTCATCTGATATGGAAAAGGTCATTCACATCTTTGTTAATTCACTGTATCTTAAGACCAGTGAAGCATCTGTTGCTTGGTTACAAATATTTTTAACACGTATAAAATAAAAGGATCACATTACTCCAGTTTTAGCGTCTCTATATTGTCTCCCAGCTCATTACAGAATTCAATATAAGGTGGCTTTGATTGTTTTTAAAGCATTACATGATCCTGCACCTACATATATTGTGGACATACTCTGTCTATATGTTCCTTCAAGATCTTCAAGGCCAGTTTCTCAATTACTTTGGACTGTTCCATGGTGTTAGCTTTGGGCCCACTGGCAGGCCCTGGCCATGGCCATGTTAAGGGATTAATGTGTTTTTTTGTATGTGTAAACGAGTTTTGTGTTTACTTTGCTGGCAACAAAATACTGTTGTAAAAAAGCCAACAAAACAAAAAAGGACAAAACAAGGCCAAATTTATGCATAAGCAGAATGTGAATGTGCTTTGAAGTGGCCCCAGAATGCATTGCTTTGCAGTAAATTAATGTTCAGTTTACTAAAGTTGCGACTAGTCATGCAAACCGTGCACAGAACCATGAAATAGTGTAGCCAAAAACAAGCACAGGGCTGAGCTCTATCTCAAAAGTAGAGTTTAGAAAACAAAAACGTATTGGCTCACTGAAATTAATAATCCAGCTTTTTGATGCCAATGTCTTAAAGAAAGGTAAAGTTCTTATTCACTTTACTGCTGGATGTACATCTGGGGAATGCTGGCATGGCCAAACAAATGGATGGACAGATGAACAACTGGCATATAGATAGCTTGATAGGTCAGTTATGCCTGCTAGGTTAGTTTTGTTCGGTTATTAGCTTTTGTTCTGTAACTTTAACACAGTTAAGGGAACTCAGTGTTAAAGCTGTGTGGGCAGGACATCCTACACCATCCTCCTGATTGTTGAGGACACAGCTTACATGTTTGACCCAAGATTAGGTCTTGGGTTACATTCTAAAAGAAGAATTCTGTGCAAATGTACCATTGTTGGACACTGGAAAGTTATTCACAAGACATGTATTGTACATGTACAATATCTCACAATAGTGAATACACCCCTCACATTTCTGTAAATATTTTGTTATATCCTTTCATGGGACAACACTATAGAAGTGAAACTTGGATATAAGTTAAAGTAGTCGGTGTACAATTTGTATAGCAGTATAGATTTACTCTCCTCTGAAAATAACTCAACATACAGCCATTAATCAATGTCTAAATAGCTGGCAACACAAGTGAGAACACCTCACAGTGAACATATCCAAATTGTGCTCGAAGTGTCAATATTTTGTGTGAGCAGCATTATTATCTATCACTACCTTAACCCTCTTGGGCATGGAATTCACCAGAGCTGCACAGGTTGCTACTGGAATCCTCTTGCACTCCTCCATGATGACATGGAGCTGCTGGATGTTAGACACCTTGCACTCCTCCCCCTTCTGCTTGAGGATGCCCAACAGGTGCTCAGTTGGGTTTAGGTCTGGAGACATGCTTGGTCAGTCCATCACCTTTACCTTCAAGGCAGTTGTCATCTTGGAGGTGTGTTTCAGGTCATTATTTATATACATATCATTTGAGATTTATACCATGCTGTGCAGTTTTCAAAAGGAGTGGATCATGCTCTGCTTCAGAATGTCCCAGTACATGTTGGAATTCAATGTTGGAGTTTCCCTCAATGAACTTGGACTGCTTCAGCAAGCTGTTTGCAGGCTTTCTTGTGCGTCAACTTCAGAAGAGGCTTCCTTCTGGGATGATGGCCATGCAGACCGAGTTGATGCATTGTGCGTGTATGGTCTGAGCACTGACAGGCTGACCTCCCACTTCTTCAACCTCTGCAGTAATGCTGGCAGCACTCATGTGTCTATTTTTCGAAGCCAACCTCTGGATATGATGCTGAACACGTGGACTAAATTTCTTTGGTCAACCCTGGCGAGGCCTGTTCACAGTGGAAACTGTCCTGAAAAACCACTGTATGACCTTGGTCACTGTGCTGTAGCTCAGTTTCAGGGTGTTAGCAATCCTCTTATAGCCTAGGCAATCTATGTGGAGAGCAACAATTCTATTTCTCACATCCTTTCTTGCAAGTTCTTTGCCATGAGGTGCCATGCTGAATATCCAGTGGCCAGTATGAGTGAATTGTACCTAAAACACCAAATTTAACAGCCCTGCTCCCCATTCACACCTGGAACCTTGTAACTCTAATGAGTCACATGACACCAGGAGGGACAATAACACAATTGGGCACAATTTGGACACGTTCACTGTGAGGTGCACTCACTTGTGTTGCCAGCTATTTAGACATTAATGCCTGTGTGTTCAGTTATTTTCAGAGGAGAGTAAATCTATACTGCTATACAATCTGTACACTGACTACTTTAAGTTATATCCAAGTTTCATTCTATAGTGTTGAAGTAAAATGCAGAAGTGTGAGGGGTGTACTTACTTTAGTGAGATACTGTATGTAAATACAGTACACACCAGAACACCAGGACTGGCAAATTCCCCACTGGCACCCTGTGCTCTTCACAGATGAAAGCAGGTTCACACTGAGCACATGTGACAGATGTGACAGAGTCTGGACACGCCGTGGAGAGCGATCTGCTGCCTGCAACATCCTTCAGCATGACCGGTTTGGCAGTGGGTCAGAAATGGTGTGGGGTGGCATTTCTTTGGAGGGCCGCACAGCACTCCATGTGCTCGCCAGAGGTAGCCTGACTGCCATTAGGTACCGAGATGAGATCCTCAGACCCCTTGTGAGACCATATGCTGGTGCGGTTGGCCCTGGGCTCCTCCTAATGCAGGACAATGCTAGACCTCATGTGGCTGGAGTGTGTCAGCAGTTCCTGCAAGATGAAGGCACTGAAGCTATGGACTGGTCCGCCCGTTCCCCACACCTGAATCCGATTGAGCACATCTGGGACATCATGTCTTGCTCCATCCACCAACCAGTCCAGGTCTGGGAGGAGATCCCTCAGGAGACCATCCGCCACCTCATCAGGAGCATGCCCAGGCATTGTAGGGAGGTCATACAGGCACGTGGAGGCCACACACAATACTGAGCCTCATTTTGACTTGTTTTAAGGACATTACATCAAAGTTGGATCAGCCTGTAGTGTGTTTTTCCACTTTAATTTTGTGTGTGACTCCAAATCCAGGCCTCCATTGTTTAATAAATTTGATTTCCATTGATGATCTTTGTGTGATTTTGTTGTCAGCACGTTCAACTTTGTACAGAACAAAGTATTCAATGAGAATATTTCATTCATTCAGATCTAGGATGTGTTATTTGAGCAGTTATTTACATACAGTATCTCACTAAAGTAAGTACACCGACAAAAATGGGCCCAAATTACATTAAAAATAAACTATGTTTTTTCCGTCTCCTGTAAACTTGTCATTTTGGAGATATGGGGTTTTGTTCTGACAGTAGTGATATGTAAAAGATAAGTATATGTGGTAAGATATAAGTATGCAAATATGAATAGTGCAATAATATGTGGTTAAAGTGGTGGGGTGTAGTTCAGTAGGTTCACAGGCTCGAGCTCTACCTGAGCTGGCTGGTGCAGGAGTGGAAGCTTCTTTAACGACTAACCTTCCTAGAAAGAAAAGATTTAGGTTCCCTGGGACTTTAAGGATGCATCAAGATTGCAAGGATGCATACATTCTGTGCTGTGCCCTCTGCTTGAGAATGAAAATAATGTCTTCTGCCATCTCTAAAAACAGTTATCTGAGGCCTGTACCTCAGTCTAGCTCATTTTTTGTCACTCAAATATATATGCATGAGGAAGAGAAGTACATTTTGTTTTTATCCATGGTCATGGCGTATAAACTGCTCATTTAGGCTAGAATGCTAGTTTTGTGCACAACATGTAGGCAGAAAATATTCTACAAGTGCTTTTACTGGCACAAAAGGCTTACGCATAGTCTAGTATCAGTGCAAGGAGTGTTTATTGTGCACTTCCTAGGATATTTTTGTGCTGAATGATTTCATTAAAATTCCAAACCCAGCTGAGCATGAAATACAAGAAATAGTAAAATAGAGACTAACGCTGAACTGGAAATGCGCTGCATTCTGCAAAATTCGGACAGAGGAAATCACAGCAGCAGCCGAGCGCATCCATAAGCAGACACCAGTGGCTCTGCAAAGGCTCGTTCACTCTGATGTATTGGATGGGTGACAGTCGGCTGCTTACCACCTGGGAGGTGCTCACTCTCAGTCTTACTGTTTCCCCTCCGACTGCATTTCTGACTTCCTGCAGACCAGTGATGCATTACTAGCACATTTCTCCTATTTCTCTTATCTACATAGTGACAGGACATCAGCAGAGTGCTAAGAACAATATTTCAAAATAGTCTGAAACTGGACAATTTCTGAATCTTTCAATGTGCACACCTTAAAGATTTCCCCTCAGTGGGATTGAGTTTACTTTGAAGACACAATCATGAGTGAGTCTCCTAGTGGGACTGCCTTATGTCTGATGATGTTACTAAAGCAAAGGGGTAGCTATTATGAGGATTTTTTTCGGGGGACAATTTATGCACATTTGTCAAATTTCTGGAACATTGGTTTGAATACTGCTTAATTTTTGTGGTTATGTTTGTTTTTTGTTTTTGGTGTTCTTGAAAATCAAGCCTTCTCATGGTGTATCATAAGGATGGGAGACACTTCTGAAAAACTACAGCTACCTTGGGGTGGAATTTTGGGACAGGCTGCTAGAATTATTAACTTATTGTTGAATTTTCTCAGCCAGATAATTATAGTAATGGTCTTCTAATCATCATTACAACTGGGAAAATGGATTATACTAAAGACAGAAATGTTTGGTCAGATATGAAGAGCAACAAGCTAAAAGCTAAAGTTAATCAGTTACCCCAGTTTGGCTACTTTTTCTGGCTAAAATTATTAAAAAAAACTTTTTTTTTGCAGAATATGGCAGAATCACTATTTGCTTTAGTAAATTTGTTTGCCGACCAAGGTAAGAGTTAATGCTAATCTGTTTTATGTTTTAGCCTATACATTTGAATAAGTTATATATGGTATGGGACTGATCCCCTCAGCCAAAAGTATGTGCCTTTGAGCAAGACACCTAATCCCCCAACTGCTCCCCAGGTGCTTTGGATAGGGCTGCCCACTGCTCTGGGCAAGTGTGCTTACTGCCCCCTAGTGTGTGTGTGTTCACTAGTGTGTATGTGGTGTTTCATTGCACAGATAGGTCAAATGTAGAGGTGAAATTTCCCTGTTGTGGGATTAAGTGTCACTTAATCTAATGTACGTTTATTCTCTTATTTTTATTCTCTTATTTATTCTCTTATTTGATTTGATCAGATGTCCCCATAGGTCAACTTTGGGCAGCCCTATACTAAGATGAAGACTTTGGTTTCTCTTTGCATTTGAGGCTTTTATCCTGTCTTTTTAGCTTCCATTTCCAAACATATACAAGTGCATCATTAATTCTTGCATTGAATCAGAGATAATTGTAATTTTGTTCCAAAGATGGTTTCCCGGGAAACCAAACTGGAGCATGCATCGACAGGTAGTATGTTCAAACTGTAAAATTAAGTGAAACAATGCTACATTGACAAAACACCCTCATGCAAAACCATTTGCAACCGCAGCTAATAGCGATCCAATCCATATGGAGTGTTTTGTTGGGGTTATGGTGTCATACAACCTGGTAATTCCCATATGGTGGAGATGGCTTCATTTAGTAGAGCCCTGCTGTACCAAAACACCCATTGTTAGCATCTTCTTGATCGGATGGAGGGCAGAGACTACCGGCAGAAGGCTCAGAGGTACATTTAAAATGGGAACAGGGGGAAAAAAAGCTGTCTAGATGAGGAAAAGGACCTAGTTATCAGTCTATTGTGGACGAGTACAGAGGCAGCCATGGATGGCAATGATGAGTATCATCCAAGGAAATAAATTGGTGTGTGCAGATGGGAAAGCGCTGTTGCTGTGCTGCAGGGTCGTATAGAGGGAGGGTGACATATAGTGTTAATGTGAGGTTTGGACACTGACGAGTTGGACGTCATCCCTCAGCAGAGTCGTGCAAGGATGGCTCGTTCGCAGGAGCCCCAGAGGAAAACCGTAATAGATTCACAGCACTGGATTTGGAATGCCTTCATGCCTTTCTTTAGAAAGATGTAGGACACTCCAGTCGTGTGATTTTTCCATCTGCATCAAAATAATACACCGAGTGCTCACTGGAGCAGCACCCGCTGGAGATAAAAGCTATGACAGTAAACATTTCAAATCGATAGCTACTTAAGTGGATGGCATCCGTGCTTTTGGCTGAACAAGTAATAATTGACAGTGATTCCTTGACCTTCCTGGCCACGGTTGTAAACGTGACCCGAAGCAGCTGATGGCGCAGTTGGAAGCAGAGGATTTATTGGCCCCTGTGCTGTGCCTGGAATTGTTTCCTATCTAACCAGCATATGGCCTTATAGCTTTTTAACCACGTGTTATTGTTGACCTTTTGCCTTGTAGTGACATGTTGTAGCGCATAATACGCCTTTTAGCCAGGCTCAACCTTGAGGGTAAAAGAGGGGGATGTAGGAAAGTGTGTTTAGAATGCAGACCATAACTCCTCTTAGCGTCTATAGTACTTACAGAATTCAATTATATTATGAAAGGATTCAAATGCACTCCCTGTCCTTTAGATACGCTTAAGAAAAGACTTCTTTCAACAATCCTAAGAAGAATCGGTGAAAAGCAGCACTGATGGCTGTTTTGAGGGCAAGCCAACCAATGCAGGGACCTTCTGACATGACGGTACGATTTTCCCTTTCTGTTGTTTACATTTCTTCTTGTTTTTCTCCTTTTGTTTCTCTTCCTTGTTGTCTTGCTGCTTATTTATCTTTATCTTCCATTCCTTGCCATGTGCCTGATGATGAACTGATGTGCCTTTGTTTTGCATTTGACCTGCCATGTACCTTTGTTTTGTTGCCTTTTCTCCTCCCTAGCTCTGCCCTCTTGTCACACCCCTCACCTGGTTTCACTTTGTAGACCCTACTTTTTGTAATCATGCCAGGCCTTGTCCTTTCCCATGCATTGTTCGTTGCGTCTTGTTTGTCTGTGTATGATTTCCTTTGTCTGCTTTTCCTCCCATTTGGTTTCCCATAAGTCTCTGTGTTTAAGTTGTAGGTTTAACATTTTGTAAGTTCTTCGTTGTGGCAGTTTGTCTAAAAGTTTGGTATTTTTCTGGGAAGTTTTTTTGTGTTTGTACTCCTTAGATATCTCTGCCTTATTAATTTTTCAGATCTGTCAACTTAAACTTTAAAGAAACCTCACACTTGCATTCTGCATCCTCATCTCTGCCCTTCTTACAGTGATTCCTTATTAGATTTTACTATGAACGAGTCTTCATAGGCTAACATCCCACAAAACATGCCAGTACCACTAAGAGTTAATAATAAAGCAATTAATCACGTTATTTTCTGTACATTTATTTGCTTTTGTTTAGTTTGCTCAGATTTGACCCTAAAGGATGATGTTTTTTCCATTTAAAAAGCAGTGTAATTAGTTATAGCTATATGAGTGGACAGCAAAAGGTACTTATTACTCTCAATAATTCAGTAACATTATTTTTTAATCTGAATATGAAAATCAAACAAACGTAGGGTGATCATGTTCTGACAGGAATGTAGGCAGCATAAACTCCAACTCCTTTTCATTCCACTATTTTATGTCCTGTTTTGCACTGGAGCTTTTCTCTTTGCTTTTTTGCTGCTTGTTGCTTCATCAATAGTTTTCCTGACAGCACTTTCCAACAGAGTCTACCAAAGATGTCCTCGGGTGCTAGTGTTACTGATATTATTAATACTGCCAGCATCAGTGGAGGGTTTTGCTTTGACTCACAGACTCAACGTCCATCACCATGGCAGTATCTGGAAGTAACATTTGTTTCAATCAAGAGAGCCATCAATGCATTTTAATTAAATAGAGGTGTATTTAAATGAATGTCTGTCTGTCTGCCCTGCGATGGACTGGCGATCTGTCCAAAGTGTATCCTGCCTTCCGCCCAGTGACAGCTGGGATGGGCTCCAGCTTCCCATCACATCCCAAAAGGATAAGTGGTTTAAATGATGTGTGTGTGTGTGTGTGTGTGTGTGTGTGTGTGTGTGTGTGTGTGTGTGTGTGTGTATTTAAATGAAAGGCCTACAGCAACATGGGCTGAACTATAGGTGCTAAAAGCATCAAACCATGTTAATGGTTTTTTGTGAGTAGATTTAATTTTGTCAAGTTAATTATTAACATGTCATTAGCATTAACTACTCTGGGTTGGGGTCTGTGTCAGCTACAATCTTGCTCATTAGAGCTGTTCTTTATGTGTAAGAATTTTTCCAATAAATGTTGCAGATGTAATGAATCTCTTTTCCTTTTTTGCCAATCCTGAGTCATAAATTTAAACTCTCTGTCTTATTTCGTTTACATGCAAAACTTAAAGCTCTGGTGGCTTCGAAGGTCCTATGCCAATTGCAGTGACGAAAAAATGGTGCGGCCTTACAGCTGAATGCCTGCACTGCATTTGAATATCTCTTTTAGTGTCCCCGGGAATTCCATTGTGTTGTGACTGGCTGTGCAGGTTTCTGAAGTTGCATATATGAAATGTAATTTTGATGAAAGTGGTTTCTGAGTTTGCAGTGCCTTTTATTGTTTTGCAGAGCTTTTGTAAAGTGCAGTGGAAATGTTATTTTGATGAAAGTGTTTTCTTCATCTGCAGTTCGGTTTATATTTTGCAGTGTGTTGGGTCTTGTGAAACAGCCTGTAGGCACAACATTCACATAACCTTTGGCTACACAACACAATAAAATAGTGTAGGAAGGTTTATTAGTTCTCCACATATTATGGCAACTTTTTGAGTGTCAGTGTATTCTTTCTAAACATGTCTATTGCTGTTGTTGGAAGAAAAACTTGTAGCTCCATAATGGAAACTTTGCAGGAGAAGGATATTTTCATATTATGTCAAAAAAAAGAATGGCGATTGGAAAAAGGTTTTCTTCCAACAACAGTAATTAAATATATAGCCTAACTACATATATATCTTCGTCTTCTTCTGCCACAGCGGATCATCTGCCTCCATCTTGCCCTATCCACTGCCTCCTCTACTTTTACACCAACCATCTCCATGTCCACCTTCACTACATCCATAAACCTTCTCTGAGGTCTACCTCTTCTCCTTCTACCCAGCAGCTCCATCTCCAACATTCTTTGACCAATATATCCACTATTCCTCCTCAACACATGTCCAAACCATCTCAACCTGGCCTCTCTGACTTTATCTCCAAACTGCTCCACCTTCACTGTCCCTCTGATCTGCTCATTTCTAATCTTGTCCATCCTTGTGTCCATCCTTGTCACTCCCATATATATATATATATATATATGTGTGTGTGTGTGTGTGTGTGTGTGTGTGTTCATTTTCTCTGATGGGCTGCACATGGCCTTGGGGCTGTCTTCCCCAGGCCCTCCCCTGGCAATGCTCTCTGACTGAAGATGTACCAGACTTTCCACTTTTTTTTTACATCACTTCCTGTTTGTTTTCCTCCCAAATGAGTTCCCTCAACCCTTCTGTAGTTCTCCTGAACCTTATAAATACGCATCAGCTCAAGCCTGCCTTGAGACTCCATCCCTAAATTGCACTAATAAGATCTAAACTTACCTTAAATTTCCAGTTGCAGTAAAAATGCAATAAAGTTGTATGGCTTCATGAAGAAGGTCATTAAAACCCGACGGAAAGATAAATCCTTTCGCCCAAACAGAGCCCGGAAATCCGGTAATAATGAAGTGCAGCTGTTAAATGATTAAGTGCTTCTACTACCAGGGGACTGTATGCTAATTAGCAGAACAGTTGTTAGACAAGATATTTTGAATCAATAGCTCCTAGGTGAGGCCACATGTTTGCTTTGTTGCTCTGTAGCACAAGAAACACTTTTGTTTAATTGACTTTATTTGGACGGAAGGAAACCAACAGCGAATCCACTGTCGTGAGTAGCAAGTTACGCAGAAATAGGAATAACGACCTTGACAATCTGGCCTTTGTCAAATCCACTAACAAGACTAAATTACTCAGTCATTAACATACGATTACAACCAACGATGCAACAACAGTAATGATAATGAATTAACAAGCAAATAAAATTAAAGTGCAATCATAATGAGGGGGCTCCATAGTGAATTTTTGCCATGAGCCATGGCTCGTCTAATGACTCTAGACATATCTGGATTTTACACGTGGCGCTTGTTGACTAGAGTCCTGCTGAGGTTTGGTAGAGGCAGTGGCACAAACGTGTTCGTGTGTCAATTGTGTGTGTGTGAACGAGAAAGAGGGAGGGGTCTAGGTGGGGTTAGGATGGCTCAGTGAACTTGGACACAGTGATGAATGAGCCAGTATCATGGCGGGAGACCATAAATCAGAAGCTCCTCTTCTCTCTTCTTTCTTTTTCTTTTTTCTTTTTTTTTTTTTGGAGTACTTCGTTGAACAGGCCCTGGAAGAATACCTCTCACCCACATGACCCACACTTCCTGTAACGACTTCTTCATCCTACTGTACCCCTCCCTCCACCGTCCTCCTTTCCCCATGCTTAATCTGCATATTTTCAGCATTTCAAGAAAACAAACTGCTCAAATGAACCCGGTCGGTGGGGAGTCCTCTATCTCTAAAGGCATCACTTGGACTGCATGAATGATTCATTTAATGGTTAGAAGCTCATTTCTTTCCCACTGCGCCGTCTCTTGAGTTGTCGGCTGAAAGCCTCACTCACACCCCGTCAGGGTCCCTACTGCATAGGGGAAGATATTGGCATTTTAATGGATGGATACTCCACGTGCACAGAGGACGGGAGGGAGGCGTCTATGTTTAGCATATTTCAGTTAGTGCTGCAGACTGCCTTTGTCACAATCTCTGGCCCAATTTAGCACGATTTGAATTTGATTTTAATTAGCTGATCAGAAATGGAAATGCTCGTTTTCATTGGCTGTGTTTACATGCAAAGGTCTTGCCAATCCGATGGAATATATTCTGATTATAGATTCAGACTGAGGTGTTTATGCTCACTCTATTCAACAATCTGATAGAAAATCTTCGTTTACATGCGCGCTACAAGTGCTACAGGTGCAGACCAGTTTCCGCTCCACCATGTTGAATGTATAAACCTTCGCTATAACGCGACCCACGTGCTTAGACTTTCCGATAGGGAATGTAATCAGATACAGATGGCTATTATTCTTGTATTTAATGGATTATTTACAGGATTATCCACCTTGTTTAATATGATACAAATAAATATGATGATATATATTTTTAATGATAAAGAACTAAACAAAATACAAAAAAATGTCAGAAATCTAACACATCAGTTCAATGATGTTGGTGGAGCATATTTTCATGGAAAAGTACATGATTTACATAACTGGAGGCAAACTAGACTTTTATCCAGTCTTCGTAGGTGGACAAGCATTTCAGTATTTTAAAAAGTGTTTTCTTTGTGTTTATTGTGCTGTTTTATTGTTGAACAGGGTTTTTTTTTATTCAGCATGGCCATTTTTGTGAAGAGGTGTAAGGTGCTTTCATTCCTCATTACTTGCTGGCAGCTCAATGTCTAGTCACATCAGAGCCAATAGGGTCTGATTAAAGTAATAGTTTGGCAAAAAATCTAATATACATGCTTTATAACCAGTTAATCAGCCAAGACATGTAGGGGATCTGACTGCTTCTTTAGTTTACAGTGGAACATGCTTGGCTAATATTGCTAATAAACACTGGACTTACACTGTCGGACTCATCACCGTAAGTACATGCTCATAAACAACTCTCAGCCTGCTTAAAACGCATCCAAAGCTGCCTTAATTCTGTACTGAAACATTAATTAGTTGAGAAGACATTATGACTTTCGTTAGTCTATAAAAAGGAACATAAACTTCTCCACATAAGTGTATGATGGGGCAGCCAATGTGAGTGACCACAGCACAATGCGCAATATCATTCAGCACAAGATGACCAAAGGCAGGGCTTTGTGAATTCCTAAACACACAGATGCAGCTTAAAATAATTTGACAGAGAAGCTAAACTTTTGTGCTTGGAAAGTAAACATCATGTCGGATTATGATTTTGATGAGTACATTTTTAGTTGTATATGTTTGAACTGGAGTTCACACATTAAGACATGCATCAGCTGAATGCTGGACCCACCAGTGACTTGCTTGTCATATCTGTGGCCGCTTGTACAAAAGGAATTGGGTTCACAGGTAGAAAGTGCCAGGTGATTCCAACTGAGGTGGAGTGTCTGAGGTGGAGTACCCCCACCAGGTCAAGCGCCCTACACTATACCAATAAGAGTCCTTGGGCAAGACTCCTAACATCACCTTGGCCTATCTGTGTAAAAAATGACCAAAATTGTGGATGTTAAAAAAAAAACAATAGAGGGTGATGTTTATTTATTTCTGCAGTAAAACTGCATAAAACAATACTTAACAAGCATGCTAGCTGGATATGGCATGATAGCAGCTAAGTAAGCACAAAATGGACAGCAAAGATGGAGAAAAAGGAAACTTACCTTAAATTTTCTTCCCATTCATAACAATTTACATGGAAGAGCTGCAGATTTTAGAATATGCAATTTGCGATCACCCTTGAAATAGGCAGGTGAAAATGATTACATAGAATTTTTGATGAGATCCACCTTAAATGGTGCAACATCTACATTCTGGCATCTGAACATGATTGTTTTACTGAATGGCACTCTTGTTAGTTTGGGGTTTATTCCAAAAAGCGACAGTTTGGCAATGAAGGTGGTCTGTTAATGCAATTTTACCATTTTACACCTTTTTGATAGATTTGTGAAACAAATAAATTAAGGCATTGGCAAGTATTTTTGGAAATGAGGTTGGTGACTGTGCAAGTTAAAGCTTATCGGCTGCATCTGGAGTGATGAATCATTTTGTTTTTTCACTGAATTATTCCTTTAATCTGACAGTAGAGTCATTTGATTATATTATTTTAAAATCTCTGAGTCAATCTACACTCCACCTATGGAAAGACCCTGAGAAAGAAGCTACAGAACTGTGTTTGTTAAAGTTTCTCTACTAATTCAAGTATTTCCTAGTGCTGTATGCCCGAGCCAAGAACCATTTGGGAACCTGTAAGAGTGTATGCTGAGAAAGCGGACTTTCCTACCCGACGCCACACATTCCTGTGCTTCAGTGCACCTCGATCTCTGCTCACTAAGGCGTGAATAAGGCTCCTCGCCCCTTGAGAAGGGCAAGGAAAGTGGCCTAAGTGCCGCCACATGCTCGTCAGCCCGGCAGGCCTAATTCACCCTGGCAGCACCTACAAGCTCAGGCTGGACTTCAGATCAAATCCATGTAACCCAGAGAGCCTCTAAAGCTGTAAGGAGATGACACAGTTCCTTTCCCCTACCTTGTCTGTCAGTGTTAAAATCAAGATAATACGTCAAAAACAGTTAAACAGGTAAAACTGACTCGGCACAGGAGGGTGGCTTCTAGATCAGATAACTGAGCAATTTAGTGCTCTCCTTCAAGCTGAGGGGATGTTGTGTGGGCTGCGTTAACAGAGACCAAACTAGGGCTACTGCTAGCATTTGGGGAAAATTTTAGAGGGAGAAAAAGCACAAACCTATTTCACACACTCACAAACACAGGCTGACTGTGACCTCTCAGGGAGTGAGATCTGGTTTTGTGTCTAAAAGATTGAAGCTCTTCAGTGGTTTGTAAAATGCACAAAGAAATCTCTCGGTAGAACGTCTGAGATCATTTCACCTCTAACACTAGAAACCGCACTTTTTCAGAAAGTGATGGATGGATATGAATAATATAATCACGAAGCAAACTCCAGCTGTATGTGGTTTCCAGGAAGATTTGAGAAGGTAAAAACAGGTGCAGCTGAATATTCGTCTAATTAAAATTACTTGGTAGCGGCAGCAAAAGTAAGTTTTAAGCACGATCACAGGATTTCATTTCCTCGACAGGGAACATTCACTTGTTTTTCTGATTAGAGCTAGAGGTGTTCAAATTTTATTCTTCCCCCTTGCAGAGAAAAATCGTCCTGTCTGCCATGTATTAGGCCCGTAGGGGCTGGTCTTATCACATAGCCTTGGGCATGCTGGGAAACCGCCGATATGGCACTCCGTCCCATGCACACTCTACGTGTTGTGTAAAATCATCTGCACGTTGCCCCCCAGAGGGCTGTATTTACCATGCCTGCTGGGTGGAAACAAATTGCAAAGTTTTTTCTTTTTTTGAGCATGTTCCCAATGGAATCTGCCACATTGCCAGCAATGCAAGAGAAAATGAAACAGATCCAGAGAGGCGCAAAGTCCATCCCCGGTGCTGTGGGTACAGCCAGAGCTGCACAGGTGGCTTGGCTTCATGGATTATAGCTCAATCTCTCCCACTGCACTGAGAGTGGAGAAAGTGGAGGGGGGACCCACTTAAGTCCAGCTGCATGTATAATCATGCACAGTGGTAAGGAGGCCAATGGTATCTGTTGAGGGTGAATGTCATCCCATCTGCTTATTAACTCGCTGAGAAATCTATGTCCACCTACTCAGGCCATGATCTACTGCACGGCCATGTAAAGGAGGAGGGTCACTTTGATGTTTGAACCTGTATTCCAGCTTTGTTCTGGATTATTTTTGCTGCTAGGTGTTCCATGGTGGTCGATCTCTCTATACTATGACCTAAATATTTACCCTTATTCTTGAACCTTTTGTCTTGAGTTATTACCATTTTGATATCCATTCAATTTAGATTATAATTATTTACACAGGCATAGGGTCTGTATGTCTGCCCTACGATAAACTGGTTACCTGTTTACCTGTCCAGAGGAGGGTGGGGGCTACTCGGGACCTGTCTTCTGCCCAATGATTGGTAGGATAGGCTCCAGCACCCTCCCATAACATAATGTATGTGTGTTTGCGTGTGTGTGTGTGTGTGTGTGTGTGCAGGCATAGTGGGGCGGAGGCGCCATATCTCCTTTAATGTTTGATGGGAGATTAATTCACCCCTCTTAACACATCCAGACTTTGCTCTGTAACAGTATGTCGAGGTAGCTTTTGGTTGAAATTTGATCATCCACTGAATTTTTGAAGTCAGTTCGCAGCATTTTTGAAAAGTAATGGCAACTTTTTAAACTATTTTCACAACGCAATTGTGAGAATGTTTGTGAATCTCCACCTGACACACCAAACAAGCCCAAGTGAAAGTATGAATAAAACACTGCATTTAATTGTGGTCCAGAAAGAAACACACAACTGAAAAGCTGCAAATATACAAATATGCAAACTTACACAACCAAAGGTGTGATATCCTACAGAAATTTAGTCTAAGTAAAGGCAAAGTCAATCCTTTTTACTGCTCTGTTGTGGCTCTACAGCAGTACTAGATTTTCAAGCTCTGCTGATCATTATAACACACAATTCTAAAACAGTTTTCACAATAAATGGCCTTAAATGCTGGAGTTAATGTCTAATTGCTAATTAAAAGCAGGTTAAATCAGAGTAAGTCTGAGCTTGTGTTTATATTATATCTTTAGCCTGGATTAGCACATCAGCACACACTGAGACTTATTCACAGCCCTGATGGTAAAATCAACATAAAATGTTATGTCTCCTAATGTGGTTTCATTTTTGTTGAAAGGACAAAATGGCTTTTCTTAACATTAGGGTTGTGACTCCTGAGCTAAGCCTACTAGTAAGGGGTGATCAGTGCTTGACCATTTGCTCAAAATGTCTGTGGCTCAGTCAGGATTGCACAGTTCACCAGCCCAGTTCAAGACCGCGTTCTGTGGTTTAGGTTTTGCGCTGACTGCCTGAAGCCTGTAGCGAAATTGTAGTGAAAATTATCACTACAGCTACACAAAAATGCGTATGCACTTCAGTTATTAGCTACAAAAATGTGTAGTTAGCTACAAAAAGTAGAGTGCTACTTAGTTACTCTCCCATCCATGCCCCTCATATCCTATGAATGTCAGCACTGCCATCCTGGAAGAGACTGCATTAATCCAGACAGACATGATTAATCATAGGACAAAGGTGATCAGACAGAATAACTTTTTACTGATTTGCAGTGAACCCTCTTCCTCAAAGGGACCCATGGGCCCAAACCATGCCAGCAAAACTCCCCCTCAACAAAACAGAGCCACTGGACACCTACACTGTGGGGGTCATGCCTTCAGGCCTGTAATGTTCTCTAGTGAACACCACACAGGCCTTCGCCCACTTGTGGAGAACATGTTGAAGGATGACTCATCTGACTATCTCACTTTTTTGTGATGAGGTGGTTTTGCACTATAGCAAGACTATAATGTTTCTGTCTGTGTAGTTGTGGATGGACTGACACAGTCTGATCACGTCCTGCACTGACATTCTCAGTCACCTGAGGAGTTGCTCTTCTGTTTTTCCCTCACATATTGCTCTAATGAACCTCTAAAGCAGTGGTTTTCAACCTATGGGCCCCCCCAGTGGGCCGCAGACGTACTGCAAGGGGGCCGCAGGCCAAAAATCGTTTTTTCTTTTTTTGCTAAGTATTTTTTCTCCAATAAATAGATAGTTCAGCATATTTAGTTTGTTTATTTGCAAAACAAAACGTGTTTAGTTTGAGTTCGTTGATTGGTTTGGCGTAGTACAGCCACGACATGCAGCGCTAGCTAGTGGATTAACTAGCTAGTTAGTTAGCTACTTCAGTCTGAGTGAAGCTGTTGTCTTGTGTACACATCATGGATAAATGGTTAAAAACAGGGTCTTTGACAACAAAAGACCCTGAAGCTGGACCATCTACAAGTGAAGCAGCCACTGTGTCTCTTACTGAGAGAACCGAGAAAAGCAAGCATTAATTGAAAAGAAGAAAAATCGGCATTTGGAGACTAAACACGGCGAGTATGCATCTAAACCTGTGGAATTTTTTGAGAACAAACTTAAAGAATACCAAAGCAGGAAAAAGGCTTGCTCTGGAACCAATAAAGCTAAAGCTGTTGTCGCTTCCTACTGTGTTGTGCAGCTAATAGCAAAGGCTGGAAAGCCACATACGATTGGGGAGAGTTTGATTTGAGCGTGTGGAACAGTCAGACTACGAGTCATTTGATGATCTGCCAGATTTTCTGACAAAAGAAAATGCCAAATGTGGTTTCAAGACCGATTGTTGAGCACCTACAAAGTTTGAAAATGCAGCTACGCGATTACTTTCCAGCTCTAGACGTTCATTTCAGCTGGATAGAAAATCCCTTTCGACATATGCCAAGGAGCCATCGCAAGTCTGAGTGCGTCTGAGCAGGACAGCCTTATTGATCTCTCTTGTGACAGTGCTTTAAAATTAATTTTTTCACGAAAGTCCTTGGTAAATTTTTGGCTTCATGTTAGGTCAGAGTACCCTGATCTTTCAGACAAGGCAGTGAGATTCCTGATGTCGTTTCCCACAACGTATCTCTGCGAATCTGGATTTTCTATGTTGGTGGTACTCAAGACCAAATACAGGAATAGGCTTAATGTTGAGCCAGACCTCCGTTTGCAACTTTCTGCACTTCAACCTGACATTCACCACTTGGTAGCTGGCAAACAACATCAGCCATCTCATTAGGTCAGTGACAAATGCTGTAAATGTTTAGTTTCTTTTGTTGTGTCATTATGCAGTCAGTTTCACAGATCATGTGGATGGTTGCACTGTATTTGGTTTAAATGGCAATAAAAAATATTCTGGGGGGGCCGTGGAAAGTTTTGGGGTGGGATAAGTGGGCCTTGGGTTGCAAAAGGTTGGGAACCCCTGCTCTAAAGCATCACAGTCATTGAATGGCCACTTTGGACCACAATGTCCAACTATATTCACCGATGTCTTTCTCATAGATCTAAATGCAGATGTCACTTTACCCACTGTTTTTATTGAAAAATTAGTCAGTGGAGCAGACTTTGTGACTGAAGCTTCTGCCAATCGTGTCCCACGAATGAACCTTCTTTAAATGTCACATCCCTTCTTCTTGTCCTCTAGATCCAAAACTGAGGGCGAGTGGGATAGCGCAGCATTTTAGTATAGTAATTGTTTACTTGTATCATGCAGTACAGCTGGCTAGAAGCATCTGCATTCTTCGTGTTTCGCCAGGTTTCTCCTTTAATTTGTCACCCCTCTGGAGATTTGCACCTAATTTGCAGTCTATATTGACAGGTTTGAGTCTTGAGGAACTTCTGACTTTTTCCATTTGTGTCATCGGTCAACAATTGACCCAAGCATGGTGAAAACGAATATGTAAATATATAAAAACATGTAGAATATGTTGTAATATACAAAATAAGGCTATACACAAAAATAACTGTTTAGTAAACTTACATTTTAATAAAGTATCTCTTCTAATTATGAACACAAAGGTAGTATTGAAATGTGGCTTGTTTTGGTGAGCTGCTGTTGAGAAATAATTAAACCCTTAGGCTTCTTAGTTGGTGATCCTGACGCTTACTGCTCCGTAACATCTATGAATTAGGCTCTAACTGCTATGAAAACTACAAAGTATGTCAGTGCTGAACTACAACCATGACTATTAGAGCCAAGCCTGCAAATTATGTTGGCAGTTAAAGCATTCAGTCCAGCTTGACTGGACAATGTTTTAAGATTTCAAAAGTTTTTTTCCAAGTAAAACTTAGCAGTAAACTAGTACTACTACAATAGTTTGAACTTATTAGGCCTTCTCTGCAAGCCCTAAGGTTCCCTAATGGTTCTTATGTGTGTGGAATTGACCTGTTCACAAATGGCTTTGCCAAAGTCCCGTTTAACCTAATGAGAATCTGTAGTGCAGTTTTTTGACAAAATTCTTTCAAATGACATTTATTTTGTATTCAAGGTCGTTTCCAACCTGCATATCACTGTTGTCAGAAGAAAACCTCATATCTCCAAAATGGTAACTTTACAGGAGAATGAAAAAAACTTACTTTACTTTTAATGTAAGTGGAACCAGAATTTTTTCCAAGTCATTTCAGGCCATTTCTTTTGGTGCATTTATTATGAAACTTACACACAGTGTAAAGGGCAACAGGCTTTTTAAAATTATGTCAAAAAAATGACAAAAATGGAGATGCAAGGTTTTCTTCCGACAACAGCAAAATTTTTAAGTAACTACAAGCAAACAGTCTAGCTTGATAGATTAAGAGACCCTTATTAGTCCCACAATGGGGAAATTTCACATCAGCATTTAACCCATCCGTGAAGTGAAACA
The DNA here is from genome assembly GCF_015220715.1 of Pygocentrus nattereri. NCBI lineage: Eukaryota > Metazoa > Chordata > Actinopteri > Characiformes > Serrasalmidae > Pygocentrus > Pygocentrus nattereri. The sequence goes on along the minus strand of NC_051217.1, from coordinate 33,906,346 downwards.
CCACATACACTCTAGTGAGCACACATAAACAAGGGGGCAGCGAGCACACTTGCCCGGAGCGGTGGGCAGGCCAATCTGCAGCGCCCAGGGAGCAGTTGGGGGTTAGGTGTCTTGCTCAAGGACACCTCAGTCATGTGCTGTCGGCTCTGGGGATCGAACCGGCGACCTTCCGGTCATGAGGCTGGGTCCCTAGCCTCCAGCCCATGACTGCCCCCAACTTATCATTGTAAACTGGAAACTGTATGTTAACTAAATTTGTTTGTTTGAATGGCATTTCTACCCGCATCCAGCTTTTCCAATCTCCAGTCAGTTGCTATGAAATATCACATTTGTGGGTGGAGCATGGATAGATCAATGTGAATATACAAAGCCCTCAGGTTTTCAAGTGTTAAATGTTTTTCAAGGCAGACATCTTTCAAGTCATACATGCGAGAGGACCTAGGAGGGTTAGATCGAATTCCTACCCAAGCTTATCAACCTGATGCACAACCTAAAAAAAAACATGTTTCATTACAGTTGCTGTACTGTAGCAGTTCTGTTTTCCTGTCTGGTTGAAAAATCTGCAGCCTCTGTTTTATGCATCAATACAGTGCCCATCGATATGCAACTCGATAGTCTCCCCTGCTGTAGCTCAGAAGTGAGTGCCAATTGACGTTAACCCTCATCAGTTTGTCCTGCATGACTGTACTCTCAGCTTTGAAGGGAAACGTGTGGCAGGATGGTCCGTTTCCCATGAGTGCCACATAACCTTTGCAGTCATCTCAGGAAGATTGACTGGGTCAGTGGCACTGTGGGCATGGAAATGAGATGAAATTAGGTTCTGGGACACAGACAGAAGCCCAGTATCACTCACTGGGCCTGTCTCTCTTCCTAGCCCTGATTTTATTATAGCCCAAAGGTAATCCTGTTCAGCAGCACCTGTGAAGCTTGAGGAAATGACAGGAACATGAGCCAGTTATATTAATCAAGATTGACACTTCACGTTTCAGCCGAGGTGACGGTTCCTTGTGCTAGCGAAGCCCCGCGCCGCTGATTTATATTGAGCCAATGAGATTTATGACATGGAATCTGGGATCAGACAGCTTTAGGCCGGGTGAAAAGCGCAATCATTAAGACTCAGTGTTCGGCAGGGCGATACGATTAGAAGTGTTTTAAGGGCCACTTTGTGAATACCGTTATAGAAACCCTTCGCTTAAGCACCTGTAAATTGTTGCTGAGGTTTTCCCACAATCAAAAAAAGTCTACTGTTCCAGACCAAAAACTGGCCTTTAACAAGGGAATTGGGGCTTTTTTCCTCCTCTACTGCCAATAAATTAAAGCCAATGATATGAACGCATTCCAATGGGCAGAAATTCTGTGGTGTAATTTGTTAGATTTGTTGTTCTAAGCTTGGCATAAAGAAAAGAATCTCAGTTCAGACTCTGTATTTGAAGCACAGTCACCCCTGCAGGCCAGAATCGGCTCCCACACAATAGAGCAAAATAGAGCGCTGCTGAACTCGGTGGTTCAGCTCACGGCGAAGCTCCAATGAATCCCAGGTGAGATTTTGAATCACATGTATTAACATTTCAGAGCCGTGCCATGTAGAGGCAGAGTACAAAGACTTCATAGCATATTTTCTGGAAGCTGTCATTGCTAAAAGTCTGTCAATGCGCATCTGCATTCAAACAGAATGGAGAAAAGCTCTGTGCTGGTGGACAACACCCAAACACGAATTCCATGACTGATTGTCATTCACTTTCTCAAGTGTATTAGAGCAGAAATACTGAAATGAACAAAATGCACCAGCATAATAATAGAACCACCAAACATGGTGTGTATATATATAAATTTTAGTTTTTAAATGGTGTCCACTCAATTAGACATACCTGCATTGTTGGTCCACCATCCATCCATTTTCTAAGCCGCTTCTCCGTCAGGGTCACAGGGGGTGCTGGAGCCTATCCCAGCAGTCTTCGGGCGGAAGGCTGGATACACCCTAGACAGGTCGCCAGTCCATCGCAGGGCAGACAGACACAGACAGTCACTCACACCTAGGGGTGAATTAGCACATCCAATCGACCTGACTGCATGTCTTTGGACTGTGGGAGGAAACCGACGCAGATACGGGGAGAACATGCAAACTCCACACAGAGAGGACCCCAGTCCCCCGGCCAGGGAATAGAACCCAGGCCCTCCTCGCTGTGAGGCGACAGCGCTACCCACCACGCCACCGTGCCGCACTGTTGGTCCACCTTGTAGATATAAATTCAGAGATGATAGCTCATCTGCTGCTGCACGATTAGTTTTGGTCTTCCTCTAGTCCATCAGTGGTCACAGGATGCTGCCCGCAGGATGCTGTTGGCTGGGTATTTTTGGTTGGTGGACTATTCTCAGTTCAGCAGTCACACTGCTGATCCACTCCGAACAGCTCAACACACATTAATACACCAATACCACGTCAGTGTTACTGCAGTACTGAGAATGATCCACCACCTGACTACTGGTGTCAATAATTACCATTGTGCAGTTGGGACTGGAGCTGAGACCGAACTTCAACCCTTTCTCAGAGCTGTGAAATGCTCCAACAAAAAAATTACAAACCAACCTTTCTTAAACTTTATTATTTCTTTAATCATCATATAATCACAAATGTGTGGCAGACACAAGTCATGATATAACAGTGCGTAATGTAGAATTCTGTACTTTATAAGCAGACTTTACAGACTGCTATGATAATACTAATTTCTACTAGCAACCCCATAACTTTTCCCATGTTAAATTAGCATCAAATGGTTTAATACTACACAGTTCTAGCCTCCATATGGACATTTGAAATTTTAAACAGACGTTCAGGTCAACTGCAGCTCAGGTGAGTTTAAGTTTGAATGAATCAGTAAACAATGGGCCTTAGAGCTTAATTCAATCACTGAGATGTAAACAAAGTCATTCATAGTCGTTTGATGTGAAATGGTGCATTATAGAGATATTTACTGACTTAGATTTCTTTACAATTGTGATAGAAACCATGGGTTGTGATGTCTACAATGCAAATAAATCCTTTTTATTCACTCTATAAAAAGACGTCTGAACTTACATGTGTATTTTGAGTTTTATATGTTAATATTGATAATGATAGTGATAAATTTATGACTATTTTGCCTTTGCTGTGAATATGCCTTTCCATAATAATGAAATTAAAAATCTACATGTTTTAGGCCAAAACCTGATTTCAAAACTGTGATTAAGCATTGAATGCAATTACATCTGATAAGAGCAGAGGATCAGATTTTGTCATTAGTTCGTTCGATAAGTTGAGTTTGGGGAATCAGACAATGGGGAAACTCTGGGTCTACATGAGTCAGGCAGATATTGGATTTCTGCTTTGCAACCGGCCATGTTTTCACAGAAGAAAACATGATGTAAACACAATGTAAATCTCAAATATCATGCCTTTGCTTTTTATTTATTTATTTATTTTTAATTGTCATTTTACTGAAAAATATAAATATATATAATCTAGAAGATGATGAATGTTCAAATTCTTCATGTGGTCAAACTTGCCGTTTCTGAGACAGCACTCAGCATGGACTGAAAAAAATGAAAGAAATCAGAGTGAGGGTGTACATGCACTGAAAAAGCCAATAAAGCTAAAATCCAAATTCAATAACAGCCGTAATCCATTCTAAGAATTTGTAAGAGTATTGTGTTTACATGACCACTTTAATAATCAGTTAACTGCCTAAATCTGATAATGATCGACTTTTCTCAGGCGTTTGGTCATATATTCATAACCATTACATGTAATAACTTTCTGTGAGGTAGATTTTAGGGGCACTAACAGCTTTTCTGACGTCTGGTACCTAATTGTGTCACATTTCTCTAGAATGAGGCATTTCACATCAAACCACCCTGGAGGACTTCACATTGTAACAATTCAATTAGCAAAATAGCAAAAAAAAAAAAAAAACAGGTGGAATTCCCTTTAAAGCCTAAATCCTAATGTTGGACATGTGTTTTCACCTTTGATGGAGGAAAGAATTCTGCTGCACTGTAAGTATTTACTTGCATCTCTGATGCACTGAAAGGAAGGGCTATAGCACTAGTTCAGTGCTTCACGGTATAGTGGGAAAGCAGAGTTGATCTGTGCATCGAAAAAAAATTCTGGTGAAACCATCTCAGTGGTCTCAATCTCTATTTTATATTGAATTGTTCAATGTTCTTATTACTCTAAAACTTACAGCTGCCTATGTTGTCTAGCATTGAGGGAGTGAGGCAGGTCCTTCATACTCACCCAGAGTGATGCCAGTCATGCTCTCTTTGACTCCCGGCAACAGATAGATGTGGCATCACCAGAGATCAAACTTGCAATCTCCTGACAATCGAGCCAACACCTAGACAGTTGCACCCCACTTTAGCATGATATTAAAGACATATTGCCCACTGTAAATCAGAATGAAGCTTACGGTCAGGACCCACAAGCAAGCCCAAAGTTTTATTATAGATATGTATCATATACTTTTGTTATATACTTTTATAACCTATTATAGAACCTATAAGAATAGCTCAGCTGATTTCCATTGAGGTCCCTGTAGTTACTGAATAAAGTAACCTAATGAATGAGTAAAAACCCAATGAATAGCATGCAGTCCATTTACTTATGCTGCCATTCAACAAGCTTCAAAAACTGTACTTGTGTTTCATAGAAACTTCTTTTCTTTGGACTGAAGAAACATTCTATTGGATGTTAAATGTATCTTTAATCTATTGTACGACATGATAAATGACTATTTCAGCATGTATAAATAATCACATTGCTTTGAGAAAAGTAAACCAGAGGATTATATAAAAAGCAGATGTTTTCATCATTCTCAGCCTACACTCTGAATCACGACTGTAAACCTGTGTTTATGGGTTAATGCAACTCCCACATGTTAGCTCTTTACACATGGTTAATTATCAGGCTAACATCTGCTATATGTGCAGTGTTCTCTCATTGTTGTAAAGATTCTGTGCAAACTCTCTTGCACTGATGTGAGAGAAGTGGTAAAAATCACAGCTGAGTAATTATATAAGGTTTTTGGTAAAACTTTCTTTTGAGAGTCCCTGTAGAAGTTCTTTTTGTCTATAGTTAATTTAAGTAAAGTGTGAATTTTCCAACATCCCCACCAAAAAACCCAAACAAACAAACAAAAAATGATATAAATAGTAATATAATTTGTATTTTTCTACATCATTTGAACACAGCAACTGCCTTATGTTGAAAGTTAAAAATGTTTTGCCTCCTCCTGTAAAGTAAAAAAATTCTGTTTTCTATTAAATCTAACCTTACACCTAAACCTAACCCTAACCTTCAACTCTAAATCTAAACATAATGTTAAATCTAAATCCCAACCTTAACATTAATTCAGAACCTAAAACTAAACCTCAACCTTTACTTCAATCCAGAACTAAATCCTAAACCCAAACATAGCCCTAACTTTAATTTCAAATCAAAATCTAAATCTAATTTTAAACCTAAACCTTAACCTTAACTTCAACTAGAGACTAAACCTAAAACTAACTCCTAACCTTAACTTCAAATTAGAACATCTCAGATGTCCTGTTTCAATATTCAAGAGCAAATATTCTTCAATTTTGTTTAATTCAATTTCTCAGTGAGGTTCTTCTTAACAGCTACACATCCTTTCAGACCCATAACGCTGAGTCGTCTCACAGTGGAAGGATGGCCAGAAATACCTGTTTTCAGATCTGACTCTCAAAGGTGAAAGTTTAAGTACTGTTGATCTGATGTTTATTGGTCTACCAGGTGCTGCACGTTTGCTGTTATTTATTACCGTCACCTAACCATTAATTGAACAACTCCAATTTAGTTTTTTCACATATTTTGCTTTGACTTTGCTCTTCCTTATGCAAGTGGAGTATCATATATCTAGTCTCCTTAGAAATATAACCTGGAAAATAAATATGAAGAAACATACATAGTACAGTAGTCAGACCCTCACCCCACCCAACAAATGATGTTTTGTAAGAATTATGTTGTAAACAATGTCATATTACTGGCATTTAAAATAAAATAAATATAAGCGTCACCTCTGTCCCTCTGTCTTCATCTGTTTTCTTGTGTTGTAGCTGTGTGCTCTTTAGCCATGTACTTGTGCTTTCGTTTTGGTTCTTGTACTCCAGTCTTTTCCCCGTCTTCCCTATTAGGATCCTCACCTGCCTGTAGCTTCTGTCTCTTCCCTCTCCCAGGGGTTACCCATTCATTCTAGCCTTTATCAAGCCCTTTGTTTCTGTCAGTGTTTGTATGGCCTACTCAGCGCTTTGTCAGGTATAGTTGCTCTGTGAGTAGCTCATGTTTGGTTTGCTCAGTGATGCTTTGTTAACCTCTTATTCTCCAGGGTATATTTTGGTTTGTACATCTGAATTTTCATGGCCAAATCTTGAGACAAAATATTCAATAACTGCATGTAATAAATGCAAATGTTTATTTTATTTATTTATTTTTGTGAAAGCTCCCCTCAAATGAACAGAACATGTATTTTATGATCATAAACATATTGCTCTATACTTACAATTTACTGCTGAAAGCCGAAAATTTTAGATGCTCTTTGTGTTGTTTTATAAAAAAAACAATTCTTACAGAGTTTATCACGGAAGAGACACCATCTGTCTATAGTTTAAAGCCCAGATTTGTGGAAAAATGGCTCGACTTTCAGTAGAAAGAAAAATTGTGAGTTCAGTGTCTTTTACTATAAGGGTTTAAAATTATATCACCTATCTATTTGACTGGAAAGCAGACAGTTACAGCCTCATATGACACCCACCATTTGAATGTAGCTTATGAAATATGAAATTTATGTTTTTGGAACATTTTGGAACCACTGGTGGTTCCACTAAGGACCTTAGGAGGCTATGCTTAGTAGTTTATTTTGTGTTCAATGTTTCTAATAGTCTGTTTTGTTCAATTAAAGTGTGCTTGCACGTACATCCAGCCTCTTTGCTCTCTACACATGTGACAATCACATTTTGTAAAAAAGAAGTTATATTTTTGCCATGTTCCCCACCTTTACCGCTCAGCATATCTCCTCAGAACCAACGGTAATGCATGGCATAGTAAACGTTCCTTTCATGCCTGTTGGTTGGAGATGCCTCCTCCTCCTCCTCGCTGGAATCGATAAGAGGAAGGAACCACGGGGCACAAATGAAATACAGCACAGCGGGAGAGGAACTGGTGTTGCCGGAGCGATCGATATATGTATCAGTGGCTCTGAATGGCAAGCCTGCATCAAAGGAAAGAAGCGGCGGGGTGCAGCTTGTCCCACGCAAAGTAAGAGGCTGCCGTTCAATCCTTGGCTTGCCAAGTATGTGTGAAGAACAGCTTGCAAAAAAATGGCACTGTGGTTCTATTCTTTGATTCTCTGATGTTGCCTATGTGCACTTCATGTGTGCGTATGTGTGCACATCCCCTTTAGTGGAGCAGTGGGCTGGCATACAGATAAGGGCAAGTTTTGTGGGTTGGATACACCCACTTTGTTTGTCTGATAAAGTGCGGTGTAACTAAAATATTGATCAGACTAAGGCTAATATAATATTTATGAGAACACCATGTCAAGCGGCTGATTTGTTTTGATGCAGTTTGCGCAAGTATTATCAAAACCGATGTCACTCCGGCAAGCCACCGAAGCAAACAATCGGCTCATAAAATGAGAAAGGTTGCAGTGTATTACTCAATTGCATCCGATTATATGTCTTCAGCACCATGGTCAATGCCACATTTCAATTCCCCTGGGTGGCCTATCAGATATAAAGTCAACATTTGCAGTCAACTACAGTACTGAGTGGAAATCAGAGACTACCTTTCATTTATTTAACCTGCAGTCAAAATGACTGTTAAGTACGAGGTTATTCATTCTTCAGGGGATATTTCTAAGGAGGCTAGATTTATGATAATCCCTTTTATAAGGAATAATGAGGTCAAAAGAATAAGTGACAAATAAAATGGAGAAAATTTGACTCTGAACAACTGTGCAAGATCTGGTAAATCACAACAACTATCACAATCAAATGTACATTAAGCTTTCATAGGAGAAGATTAAGCTCCAGACCCAGATTTTGCTTCAGATCTGAAAACATTTACAGGTGTTTCTGTCAATCTTTGAGATTGGGTTTGAAAGTATAAGTAGCTGTTAAGAAGCCCTTTATGAGTTAGTTTTGTGCCAAATGTTTCAAATTAAATAAAAAATCTGCAAGCAAAAGTGTTTAAATGTCAAAAATGTGTTGCAAATACAAATAGTCATTTAGTTAAAATGATTTTTTTAAATTCTTCTGACATTTGTCACTTTTTTCATTGGAGATGGGTTTTAAAAAAAGAGCGTTTACCTTCACTTTCTATTGGTCAACTGATTTAATTTAAAAAAAGGGTTCAGATCAAACAGTCTCAGAAAAAGTGGTAGCAGACCAAACCGTCTCAGAAACAGAGGAACTAGACCAAACAGCCTCAGAAAAAATGGTATACCAAACAGTCTCAGAAAAAATGGTATCAGACCAAACAGTCTCAGAAAAAATGGTAGCAGACCAAACTGTCTCAGAAACAGGAGAACTAGACCAAACGGCCTCAGAAAAAGTGGTATCAGATCAAACAGTCTCAGAAAAAATGGTATTAGACCAAACAGTCTCAGAAAAAGTGGTAGCAGACCAAACTGTCTCAGAAACAGGGGAACTAGACCAAACAGTCTCAGAAAAAAGGGTATCAGACCAAACAGCCTCAGAAAAAGGCGTATCAGACCAAACAACCTCAAAAATAGAGGTATCAGTCCAAATAGGCTCAGAAACAGATCAGTAACGGACACCCAATCCAGCAATTATACTGACCCCGTCCACATGCTGGGGAGATAGGAGGGCAATATCTGGTTTAATTTACCCTCAAAACACATCTTTTACATTTAGAATACACAGTCAATTTTGAAGCTATATGAACAAGAATATGCTCAACCAAGCTTGAGTTTGGTCTGATGCTTTTTCCTGAGGCTGTTTGGTCTGATACCTTTTTTTTTCCTAAGGCTCTTTGGTCTGACAGTGTTTGAGACAAGATGATTTTTCCTGGCAATCTGAGTCATTTAGTTCTGGCAAACTCGAAACGTGGTACAGCTTCATTTGTACAACTAATTTCATTCTTCAATGCCCAAAAATAACTAATATCATTATATACTGTTTGACACAGGGCCCATAGACATGTGTTACCATCCCCTGTTAAAAAGTGAGAAAAGTAAACAAAGGTTTCTCATTCCAGAAACAAAAAATCAGAAAACAGAAAAAAGAAAATTAAGCAAAGATTGGCAAAACGAATAATGAAATTATACCATTTGGAGAAAAAGTAAGTAGTAATGTATTTTGCAAAAAAATAAGATTTAATTCTCATTATTTGTATTTTTTATATGTTTGTCTATTTGAAACTTTATTGCAAAATTCCAAAGCCATTACATAGAAAAGAATGCTACTCATACAAAGGAGCTAAACTTTAAGGAAATTCAACCAACTTCTAAGACTGAATTTTGAAAGTACAGATTTCTTTGAAAAACTGAAAGCAAGCAAGAATGAACCTGTAGTGATGGCAAAGGGTGGACATGCTAAATACTGAAAACATTGATATTATGTTCAGTTCTTGAGGCTTCTATGAATATTTCTTTTAAATACATGTTTCTTACATTAAAGATATTTTCAAGATAATGAATAACATATTTCTGTTGTGACAAAATAAAAAAATGAATAAAAATGAAAAAACGAATTGCTATTAAATATTGTATAAATAATAACTCTCAAAGGTAAGACCAAGGCTCCCTAGTGCATCAAATAATTGTAGTTTCTTTTAGCAATTGTCCCTATTTTATTAAACAACAAATTCAAAGCCATAGTGTAGTGTTACATCTTTGCCTTTGGAAGTAATTTCTATCAAAGATAACTCCTTTTGTGCTCTTTATGAGGGTAATTATCTTGATCAAGGATGCACCAGGGTTTCAGTGTCAGTGGCAAATGTGCTCACAATAGAGTCATTCAAGAGCTTTAATTGCATTTAAGTTTAATCAGAATTCATTACATATGCCATCAGATACGAGACCCACCCCACTGCCAGCTTACCCAAAGAACAGTGGCTTTAAGCCAGTGGGAAAATGAAATATATCTGTCAGCTCCTCGAGCTGTCAGAGATTAGTCGCCTATTCCTATACAGAAGTACACAATAAATATCAATAAAGACTTGTTTCATGGCCTGTCTCATCTGTGGGCTGTCAATACAATGTCCCATTTGCTGCTCTCATAAAACTCCACTTTATGGCAGATGCAATGGATTTGTGAATAATTCATTAGTCTGCAAAATATGCATCAAAATGCATATGCACATCATAACTTATTTACATGGGAGTATCCATCAACAGCTTCCTGAGAAGGAAAGGGGGGTATATTGGAATGTAGATAAACACAGATAGATAGAGAGACAGATAGAGAGATAGATAATGTGTAAGAAAGAACCCTAAATGCTAAGTTAAAGCCTAGCACACAAAGACAGACTAAGCTAGGCTAAGCTAATACTGGCAATATAAACACAGGAGGAGTGAAAGTAGGCTAAGCTAGCTGAAGCTAAATAAAGTCAAATAAATAAAGCAAATGATCAGCGATAATGGGCACAAACTAAGAGAAGCAAAGGCTAGGCAAGACATAGAACGAAGGCTAGGCTGGACATAGAGCGAAGGCTAGGCTGGACATAGACCTAAGGCTAGGCTGGACATATAGCTAAGGCTAGCCTTGACATACAGCTAAGGCTAGGCCAAGACTGAACACGAAAATGGTAAACAAGGAAAATGGTAAAGAATCAGACTCGTTGACAAGAGTAAGGTCGTGGTCACAGTGGTTGATGCCTCACTATATTCTTCACTGGAATTGTGACGTTAGCTCAGTGGCTAGCTGCAGCTGCCAACAAGTAACCCTACTGCTGCCAACTATGCCTGTTATTTATACTTTTATACTGATAGATCAGTGTGTAGCACAAAACTGTGGAAAGTACATAGTTACATGATTATGTTTACTTTGTGTTTTTATTGTTAATGGTAGATGAGTTAGCCAGCTTGGTAACTGCTATTTTAGCTCTTTGGCTAACCACAGCTGCACACATCAACTCACTGCCACCCACCATGCCCACTATCTAAATGTTTTTGCTACACATTATGTATAGCATTATAGACCCACAAGTATTACCTGGTGTCATTTTATTCAGTAGTGTGTTCAGTATTGTACAGTTTATGGGTAATGAGCTTGCTTACTGCACCAAC